>NW_013666571.1:242731-323325 GCF_000517525.1 Limulus polyphemus | reverse complement strand
GCGCAGATAGCCCTCGTGTAGCTTTGCGCGAAATTCAAAAACAAACAAACAAATTAACAAGACTGTTCCGCTAGTTTCGTGACAAGGTATTTTTTTCAGTCCAACATTCTAACCTCCAAAGAAACAATAGCTTTGAGAGAAATATCATGTCTTAATTGTATTAATAAACTTTATGAACTTAAATCGTCATTTTTCAATAGAAATATTGTCTAATCTACCAGAGCTCATTAAAAACAAATGTGGAATTTCAAGAATCTGGTGACAAACTATTACACCCCCACAGAAACGCTAAGCGTTAAACACGAAACATTCTCCCGAATCACTTCCACAATAAGATTACAATATGAATTAGACGATGTCTTATGTAAGAGAAATATATCATATTAATTCACTTTTCTCGTGTTTGTTCTCGTTCTCGAGAGCTATCTGTGATGATGACAAAAGCTAACTCTTGGCCTACGCTTTTAGGAACGAAAAGTAGAATTTACCGCCTTATTATAAAGCCCCCAAGGCTGAAAGTGTGAGTATGTTCGGTAACGGGATTCGAACCCGCGACCCGCATATTGTGCATTGGAGAAAGGAACACCTATGGTTCAAATAAGTACTACTATTGAGTTGGCAATGAAGTAATAGGAAAGTTGAAATATAAGTTTGTAAACTTCAACAAAATAGATAAAAAATATATAATAGCGAAAAAAGCATTTAAATGTCTTGAAATTCAAATTTTAAAATTTATCTTCAAGTTTTATTTTATTTGGATCTGTTTCACTGAAGCTTACAGCATACATCGTCCCGTTTACATTATATATGTACAAGTACAAAAAAGAACGAGTAATTTCTATTTAAAAGGAAAAATTTGATCTTATTTATCGTGTGATCAGTTTTTTCAATGGATTATTTAACGAAAAATTATACTATAAGCTGTAATTTAACCAACTTCACAAGGTTTAATGACATGTGATAAGAGAAAATATGGCAGAAAATTAAATAAAAAAATTCAAATGTGGTCTCAATTCAGTTTTGGACATAACTCTACGATCACAATGGATTATATACATTTACGATTCATTTAGGATTTTGTTAGTTTAAGCATTCCATGGGTGCTTAAATAATTTTCAGTTACAGAAAAGGACTTTGTAACACACCTTAACGAATAACTCTTTCATGCTCAGAGACCCCAGAATGGAGATATCTTCTGTTCTTACTAACATACGACGCATCAGGCCCTTTACAGTTTAATTTATTCGCCACCTTTTTTTTTTTTTTAAACGGGTACACTGATTTCTTATTCCAAGTTCGGCAGCAGCTAAACGTGTATCCTTCGAACGTGATAAACTCTAGTTGACAGCAGAAGAGAAGCATGGTTTCAAGAATTCGCATGTGGCGTTCGATTAAAATGATGGGAAGTTCCGACTTTTTCTTATTTAGGTGTGATGTGTTGCCACAGTTTGACTATCGTAGAATATGTTTCATTTTAATGTGATAATCGTTCTTGTGAAAACATGTTATATAATTTTTTCTTTTCTTATTATTTGGAATGTGCTTATCTTACCTAAACAGCTTATTTTCCGTACTTGCCTGCTGTAGCCCTAAGGTCGAAAGATTTTACATGATAATTACTAAATGACGAATAGTTCTCAGTTATCATAAACATTAAATCAGATTTTGTTTTTGTTATATTTGTAAATGTCAACATGCACTGATGTTTGGGGAACTTGATATTGTAAGACTGCCTACATGAAAAATGTTTCTTTTTAAAATGATGTAGTTTGCTCTCCGTCTGGCTAATCTTGTTTAAAGATCACTTATTAGACTAACGTACGAACCTATTCAACGTCATGTGCCTAAAGAAGTTTTGTATCGTAACAATACAGATAAATTTCACATTCAATAGGAATGACATGGAAAACTCGATTTCTTTTAAAGTCAGCTCAAGATTTTTTATTGAAACTGTTTTCTTCAAACAGAGATCGTCGTCACTCTTTAAAGTCACGTACATCATGAAGCACATTACTCAGACTTAACCTTTTATTTTAATACAACATTGACCTTCGTGTACCCTTGAAAAAGAAACAACGAGCGGCATTAATAAATATCCTAACGAACATTTGACTGAAATGGGAATGTAAGTAATTACACAGGCTTGCGATGGTTATATTGTCTTGAAAATTTTACATGCTCTACAGTAATTACTGTACGCTGAATCTGAAAATGATATCTATTTTTCTCCATCGCGTACAGATTTTTCACAAAACGTCATATGTATTTTTACACAAGTGAATCATTTTCATTGAAATTGGGTCACATATTGTTATGCTTAAAATGTCGACAACCACTGGCTATAGATTTCTTTAAACCGATAGCGACATAAGAGTCTTATCGATCGTACTAGAACCAAGAATCACACCGCAAGTATATAAACAGTTAACAGGCCGTATGACGTGTCATTTCTAGATAGTATTTGCTTATGCGTGCACTTTGACATTATTTTTTTATTTCCAATATTATTTGTTCGTCGCTATGGCAACAAGAGGCTGTGTAAATGACCCAAACATATTCTGTTGTATTTGTGGTAAATTTGTTGTAAAGAAACAAAGGCAAAACATTACAAAATTCGTCAAAAAAGGCGTATTACGCGTATTTTGGAAAAAAACCTAGGGACCAAGACAAATAATGGGCTCTGCACAAGGTTTGCATTGTTTGTGTCGAAGAGTTGAGACAATGGAGTAAAGGTTAGAAAAAGACTTTGCCTTTTTGAATTCCAATGGTCTGGCGTCAGCCTAGAAACCATGGAGATGACTGTTATTTTTGCTCATGTAACGTGAAAGGATACAACACTCTAAATAAAAAGGAAATTTCTTATCCGAACCTTCAAACTGCTATAAGACCTGTTGGTCATGGACCTGGTGTACCTGTACCTACTTCACCTGAGACTCTTGATATATTTTCATCTTGTTCTGAACCTGATGTCAATAGAAATGATGATGATTGTTTTCAACCTGAAACGTCTGGTGAACCACAACTTTTCACACAAGGGGAAATTAGTGATTTGGTGAGAGTTTTGGGGTCCAGACTTTGGACTAAGAACTTACTTTCTCCAAGGACATCATTTTACTGACACAGAAATCGTGAGAAAGAGTTAATACCATATTTTTAAAAGAAAGTTCACTGGTTTATTGCAACAATATTGCAAAAGAAGTCTAAAAGGTGTTCTCCTTCACAATTGTAACATATATGCATATGTTCCTATTGCTTACTCGGTTCACTTGAAGGAAACGTACGAAAATCTCGAACTTCTTCTTAATAAGGTCAAATAAGAACAGTATTGGCTACTTTGTGGAGACTTAAAAGTCATTTGTATGTTGTTCGTTCAACAATCCGGTTATGCAAAGTTCCACATTATTTGTGTGAATTGGACAGCAGAGCACGAAATCAGCACTGAATAAAGAAGCAATGGCCACGCAGAGTCAACATGATACCAGGATCGAAAAACGTGATTGAACGTGAAAGTTCGGTTGACACAAAGAAAGTCCTATTACCTCAACTTCGCGTAAAACTGTGCTTGATGAAGTAGTTTGTAAAGGCTTTAGACAAAGATGGCGACTGTTTCAAGTATCTATCTTTCAGAAGCGAAACTTAAAGAAAGGATTTTTGTTGGGCCTCAGATCAGGAAATTGACTTCGGATGAACAGTTCATAAGGACAATGAGAAAAGTTGTAAAAGAATCGTGGATTGCCTTTAAAGATGTTATTGAAAACGTTTTTAAGGAACAACAGGGATGTAAATTACAAAAATATTGTTAATAACATGCTCGATAAATTCAAAGAGTTGGATTCTAATATGAGATTGAAAGTTCATTTCTTACACTCACATATTGGCTATTTCCCTGAAAATCTCGGTGCCGTTAGCGAAGAAGAAGGGGAAAGGTTTCACCAAGACATCAAAGAAATGAAGAAGAGGTATCAAAGAAGGTGGAACATTAACATGATGGCTGATTACTGCTGGTCATTGAAACGAGATGCTCCAGACGCATAACATAAAAGAAATACCACAATACGTAGTTTTGAGACTAAAAGACGTAGATTTCACAAAAAATCAGGATGAATGAGGATGCATATTCGTTTGTTTGTATTTTTGTTAACAAACATAATAATAATAAATGTTCATTATGGTAAACGAAATAATAATTTGATCGAAGTAAGAGTTTTTTTCTTCCAGATTTGTAAAAAAATCCTTACGTTATAGAAAAAGAATGAATATTATTTTCGAAATCTGCGTAGTTGAATTATGGAAAATCCGTTATGAAAACCAAAACAACTTTTATGAAGTTTAAATTCGCATGCCTGTTTTATTAGTTGCACACAAATATTGATGCATGGAAAACAATTTTTAATTCTGAGAAAATCCTTTAAAGATATTTGATTTATTGAATGATAATACCAGAGAGATGCTTTTAAATACACTCACCTTCATGCTATTTCATATGTAGAAATAAAAAGAGTTTGAGCTATTCATTTGATCTCTACTATTGACCGAGCTGACATTGTTCGAAACATTTTCAGCTCTTCACTGAATGGATTTTGTTATTAGGAAGCTTATATGTTTTTATTTTTTATTGAAACAAGATTTTGTTAACTTTAACCGTTAATGTTTTTAGCATGAAAAGTTTTATTACGAAACAAACAAAAAAAAACACGTTGATTTCAGAATCTCACACGAAGCCACACAAAGACTGTGTAAGTCTAGTCGTTTCTAGTTTTTAATTGATAGATTAGAAGAAAGGCATCTAATCAATGAGGAGATTTAACAGTCACTCTGATTACGCATCCACGACCCTAAAATGCAAAAGCGATTTTGCGGCAACCGAACGCAAACCATGAACCAAATATTTATAAGTCCGGCATACTAATCACTAAGTCAGGCTTGATTCAACTTGAAAGAACGAGTGAAACAGTAATTTAATTAAGTAATAATAATAAAATAGTATAAGAATCAAACTTACTAATTTATAACTGGTCTTTTAATCATCAATAAAATTGAAAATAACAAACGCTTTCAAGTATACTAATCTATAGAACTATTTATACCATATAGACTAGCCACGGCTTAAACATATCATATTTATAAATCTCAGACTATTAACCGACACATGAACAGTACATTTTGCATATGCAAACAAAAGGAAGGTCTACAAATATGTGTGAACTTTCTAACAAAGTGGCCAGTCAGCGCATAATAAAATGTGAATAAATTTAACATATTTAAAGCATATTAAGTACTAATATAGTGAAGTGTATCATGTTATTAAATAGTCACGCAACATATTGCTGAGTACATATGTATATTACACATGTTGGAGGATTTGATAGGTAATATGTTAATGCAGTAAAATAAGGATATTGATGTAACAGAATTTTCCAAAGAAAGAAACAAGTTGTATATTATATATATATACTGATATATTACAATTATTAAAGTTATCAAAAATAGTTTCAAGCAGCAGAATATTGTCGAACTTATTGAAATAAAGCAACTTCTTGGGATTCTAAGGCCTAAAAATTATATTAAACCTTACATTGTTTTCATTACTCTACTGAGCTCAAATTATTTCATACTTTAAGATAATAACTTGTATAGAATTCACCTTCAGTTTAACCAGATCATTCATGTTTAATTTTATATAAATCTATATGTTATGTTGATTTTTGAAGTAAAGCACAAAGCTACACAATTGGCTATCTGTGCTCTGCCCACCAGGGATATCGAAACCCGGTTTCTAGCGTTGTAATTCCGCAGACATGCCGCTGTGCCACTGGGGGGGCCAAAGTATTATCAAATGAAGACTATAAAAATATTTTTTTTTATCGAAAAAGTAAATAAATTATCTGTTTTAAATTGCGTTAACATAACACTTGCTGTTCGTGAGCCACTTTTTAAACATACTGGCAAAAATGTTGCTTTGGAGACAGTGATTTTGGGAATTCGAACGATCGCGAGAAGTATATCTGAACTAAAAATATGGTAGGTGTGATTCGAATTTTAAACCTTTATCCATATTCTAAACGTAACAAGCAATCGATTTATATTCGGAATAAAAAGCACCTTCGGTCCTTAAGTGACGTTATTTTCATGATTTTCCTGTTATGGTTATCAATATAGTTCCTCGAAATACATCCAAATAATTGTGTGTTGGATATTCCTCAAGTTTAAGAAATTATGGCCCTAAATCTTTCATAAAACGCGTTTCTGCAAAGAGTAGTATGGCAGCTAGCATTTTAATAGCTTCAACAAGACTGTCAAGAAATAACTGGCTGTGTCTGAATTGCATTAGAAATTTCCAGATGAAATTAAAATTGAGATCAAATGAGTTTGAAATCTGCGACTCTGCCAAGCAGATGCTTTGTTTTCGAACACCGAAAACTTCTCCTCTACGCTTCGTTGGTTTGAAAAAGCAGAATTTGGCAAGACTCTTCAACTTTTTTTCGATCTGTAAAAAGAGAAACAACTTATTAGCACTTTGTTTTGTTGAAAGCGCCAAATGTGTGTATACCTGTGATAATTTTAATTTTGGAATACTTCCTTATTATGGAATCTTTTTAAAGTGAAAATTGAGATCGTGATTCAGGCGGTTTCTTCAACCAAGTTACCGTTTAAGCGAAATTAAAGTGAAATATAACTGTTTGGTTCAACGAAAAAAAAACACGCTAGCTATTGTAAAAATAAAGTGAAAAAATATTGTACAATGTTATCTGAACTGTTATTTAAGAAAAGTATGTGTGTATGTGTGACCGCTTATAACTGATGAACCGTTAAACGATTGTTAACAGACTTGGCCTATTCCTTTTAGGTCCCCGAGGACATGAGGAGGGGGTTATCGTTGGGATCTGACCCTGTGTGTCATCCCGGGAACCCGTAAATCTTCCCTGCGCGTTCAAGGGGCATGTCAGCTAGTACCACTATAAAGTTTTTAATATTAGCTATTTAGCTCTAAGAGCGTTTGTTTAATATTCGAAATAGAGTTTTTCAAATCAAGTATATGTTAACGTTATATAGATCCACGGTAGTGACTCCAGTCAAATTATAAAAAAAACAACAACAACACCTCTGTGACTTTGTATCCAGAAACGAGCTTTTGGCCTAATCTGAGGCATTTCCAGAACTGTTCCAAATGCTTTAGTACAACTATTCTTATGTTTGTGAACAGATCTAAACAGATTAACATGAAAGGCAACAACGCACCTTAATTTATTTTATAAACTAATAGACATAACTTGTAAAACAAAAAAAAAGCGATAAAATTATTCATGTTCTTGTTGAGAATGCTAAACGTCTATTAAATAAACGAGTACATACTATATGTGCACATCACCTTGTACAGTTTCATTTGAACAATGGAATGTAACTGTCTTCAATACTCTAGGTCTAGGATGTACTGGAGTTGTGAATATACTGCTAAAAGTTGTTACGATTAGTAATCATATTGCTGATATAGTGGCAGCAACATCTAAACGACTAAGTTAAACAAGTCGCAGTTTGGGTAAACTTTATTATTAATGTTTTATTTTTTTTGCTACTGCTTCTTCCTGGAATGAAAAAAGTGCCAAGTTTGCCACAGCTGTGTTTTGAACTCAGCCACTTTAACATTAAATCTTTCAATAACTTTTATAGATCATGATGTTTTATATATTTTGGATCTTATTTGTGCGTAAATATAATATATTTTTATGGCTGGTCTCTTTATTTTAGCTTGTCTGTTCTTTCCACACAAAGTGTTTTGGTTACATTTTAATATACGTGAAACATGTAGATTCTCTAGTTTAATATCTATAACCACATCCATGGATTGTACTTTTAACATTTTAATGTTCCTACTAATTCAAAAATAAAAAAAGCAAGCCACTATAAGTTATGAAAAACCGTTTCTCAAATATTTCATTGGAATATAAACCGATAAATGCGTTTTGTTCAACAATCTACAAGATATATAATAAACATATGATTTTTCATTTACATTATATTTACTTATTTCATAGAGTTCTTAACGTGGATAAAAATATTGCTGTCATATGCATACGTTGGTTTAAATGCAACTCGTATAGACATATAGCTGAATGCAGTTTCACTATGATAGCCAAGTTATGACACCCAAAATCTTACTAAAGACAATATTTAAGCCAGACTTTTATGAAGGATTAACTCGTGTGGTGAAAAATGATCTCTCTTATGTTATATCAAGTGCATGATCACAAACAAATTGATACAATTCAAACTGTAGAAATCACGATTAAAAAAACAAAACAAACACATATGATAACATTTCAAGTTTTTGCCTTACCTTAAACAATATTAATATATATACCAATTCAACTTTGGGCGTTGCAACCGAGCTGCCTCACTGGGATAAGACACTGAGTGAAAGGCCTTGTTGTCGATGTTGTATTACATCGATTCTTACTAGCACTTAAGAATGTAATGTAAAAAAGAAAAAAAGCTTCTAGTCAGCTGGTGATTTCTTATCACATTCGATATTCTATTTATTTTGTATCGTTATATGTCAGATTCTTTCTTACAACATGTTTAAACTTACACGGTCCAACTTTTAGTGAGTTTGAACGCATCCCATGCTAATAAAATCACAATGCTTGAGAGATATGGAAACAGCTCTCAATATTGAAAATTAAGTGTCTAAACCTTATAAAAGGTGGTTAGGTGAAACGTCAATAAGAATCATTTCAAGCGAAAGTATGTTAACTACTAGTGTATGAAACTGGAAAACAGGAACTGCACATAAATTTCAACAAAATGATTAACAACTGAACACATGTAACAAACCTGAATCACTTAATCTTAATCACTACAAGACTACAAAAGACAAGCTTTTTACAATTAATAAGAAACGTATTTGCTAATTTTCATTATCATTTTAGATCAGCTAGAAACTGCAGTTTATATCGGCTCTCATCAGCAGAGCTAGATTTATGATGCTGAATGTTATCAAAATTAGCTTTACTAATCTATGTCGTTCATGTAGTGCTAACAGCTACTTCAGGAGTTACACGTGAAATTTTCTATAAAGCAAATACGAAGGAGCTGTAAAACGAAACATTTAATAAATATACACAAAATTCCGGAAATCTTATCGTCGTTCGCAAACTCAAACTTATCCACACATATTTCTACATTTTCATGCCGAAAAAGGTTTAGATATACAGCTAGGAATTATTGCAAACTGTACACCTAAGTTAGTCAAACATTTAATTTGTACCATATTTATTGAGACATGTTTGTCGTCTGTAATTAATTAGTGGCAAATCAAAACCACTCTTGGGGTCGTTGAAATGTCTGAACTGATTTACATGATTTACAACCTAAATGACACTTCATCATGCGACGACTTGTAACCTAAATGACACTTCATCATAATAAGTATTTCGTTGAAACATTTTAAAATAGATTATTTGTTTGTGTGTGGTTAAGCACAAAGCTACACAATGGGCTATCTGTGCTTTGGGGGGGGGGGTAAAATAGATAATGTAAATAAATAGCATTATATATGATTGAAAGACAAAATATCTTAGATTTTTTAAATAATATCTATGCAGAGCATAAATTGGGTTACTATTTTTTGGCTTGTCTAAATCTTAAGAAAATGTTATTGGTACTTGTATAAATAACCATTCTGTTATCCCCTGTAAGTCAAAAATGAATTTATAATCTCATCCACTAAACGTAGCTGTACATTTGATTGAATTTATGAAATACAAGCTGAGTTAACCCTCCTTTGTCCGGGTTATGAACTTAAAAAAATGTGGAGGTGGGGAGTGGATGCCATCTATCTATCTATATATATATATATAAAACACCAAAATCTAATTGTCTGTCTATTTGTCTCTTATCCAACGACCCCTAGAACGCTAGGCCAATATCAACTAAACTTTGTGGAATGACAGTTTGGAACAAGGGTCATTTTAATGGGGGTTCACAACCCCTCCACCCCATTATTGATGTTATTGAGCAGTTATTATTTTTGACACACACACACACAAATTATTAAATTTTCTATTACACAACATACACAAAGTGTGGGGGGAGGGTACACAAATTTCTTAAATATCTCAATAAAACAAAACAAAATCATTAAATATTTCGTCATTCGGTGGGACAGCGGCAAGTCTTTGGATTTACAACGCTAATATCAGGGGGTTCGATTTCCTTTTATGGACACAGCAGATTGCTCGATGTGGCTTTGTTATAAGAAAACACACACACACACACATATTAAATTTTATATAACACAACATCAACACAATGTGGTGGCAGGGCACACAAACATCTTGAAATAGCAATTACTGATGAAAATAATTTGTTTTATTCAATATCAGCTCCAACGTTTTAATTTCACGATACATACAGACTTTCTTTACGTTGTAGTTAAGAAACGTTTGAGTCCATCAGTGAGTACGTAGTAAGTTTACGAACTCACGAAGCTAAAATCCTGCTAAAATCACCCGTGGTGAACAAATGGTAAATAGACTATTGTGTAGCTTTGCGCTAAAACAAATAAATATTCGACGGTAATACGAAATGTGTTTAATGTTAAAAACAAAAATACAAAATGTGCAATCTGTGCTGTATACAACACAGGTATAGAGACCCTAATTTTAGCGTTATAAGCTCTTACTTACCGTTGAGCCACTAGGACATACAAATGACGCTCGTATGTTTTATTATTTGAAGAGAGAACTTTATATGACATAGCTTAATAGAGTGACATCCATGATCCCTTCAAAATAACTAGGTTTACGTAAATTGTATAATTTCTTCGGATAGAACAGTCAAGGAATGGTAAAATGGCATTCGCCACAGAAACATCAAAGTATCAGCTGTCTTCACTGTGATTGACAAAGTGAACTTTCGCTTAGAACTTAATATACGATTTCACATCTTAAATGTAACCATACAGATACTTGAATAAATCACAAATATTTATTGTAATAGGCGACCAAATGTTATTCTTAAATTTTTAAAGTGACAATTTGCTTTCAAAGCTTGTTTTGGGAGATTTACTACTCATAATAACTTAGGCCTTTATATTAATTATCAAATGAGATACTTTGCACATTTTCTCTTTAAAAACTGGAACATTTACATATGTATGTATATATATATTTTTTTTAAAGCATAATGCCGAAAAGTTGCCAGAAATTTAAATGGAGTTGTGAAATAAGAAACATAAATAAAAGCGATTCAGGAATAAATCCACAAAACTCAATTATTGTTCAGTAACACTATTGGTTTTACTTAAGATAATAAATATATTTTATTCTGAAGTATCATAAAAAGGGATATAATAATCATCGAGAAGCAATGAAAAATTTCATTCTTACAATAAGCTTATACGATATGACAAAAAACACATGATGCAGAAACTTTCATTCTATTCGCACAGTGTTATTATTACAAACAATCGATTGAACAAATATTTTTATAGTGGTATTGGAGGAGTTACAGCAATAACTAATACTATAATCAGGATAGAAAATATTCCAAGAATGTCAACTTCGTGTTATTTTCAATTTCGACTACTTTTGAAATTAAAGTAGGACGCTTAAAGACTTTAGCCCCCCAGTGGCACAGTGGTATGTATGCGGACGTATAACGCTAGAATCCGGGTTTCGATACCCGCGGTGGGCACAGCACAGACAATAAACAACTAAACTCCTTTAACAAAGGAAAATAATCAGCTCTTTGGTGGCTCAGCGATAAGTTTTTAGGGCTTACAACACTAAAATTCGGGGTTTAATACACGCGGTGAGTAGAGCACAGATAGCCAGTTGTGAAGAAATTATGGAAATCAAAGAAATGCGAGAACATGATTTGTTTTTAATGGCTTTTGTGAAACTAGTAGACACATAAACAAATATATATATGATCCACCTAAAGCTTGACGCTACACCTTTATGTTTCTTTATGTTTTAATATATGAAGTGATTATCTATATAAATATAATACTACTGTCTGTTGTCTGTTGTATGTCTATATAACTACTTCGCAGGTGTAGATGGATCTTCACCAAAATTGGTATGGAGGTTCATTGGGTCGATGGGAAAATACATACAAATTTTCAGTTTTGCATTTTGCGATTTTTACGGGCTTGTTTTACCACTTCGCCCCCTGTTGGTGGATCTTCACCAAATTTGGCACGAAGGTTTGTTGGGTCCATGCGGCGATGTATGAAACGTTGTGGTTTCATATTTTATGTTTTCAGATTTTATGGGCAATTTTGCGTTTTTTACAATTGCAAATAAGGAGAACAACTTTTCATGTATTTACATAACTTCCGTCCAGGGGACGGGTACTCCAGCTAGTTTCTAAGTATGATAAAGTTGTGTGAAAACAACATATATGTTTAACAATAAAATCCGGAATTAAGGATCAAGTTGTACGATAGATACTAATTGATATTTTAGAAATAAAATCATGTTATTTAACTTTTGAATGTAATTAGCATTTCACTAATTGGAAAATCGCGTCATACATCACAAAGTTTTGTGGCATATGATACTGATGATGTTTGAATTAAAGGAAACAATATTTGCGTGTTTGCCAGTTATAATGCTAAACTTCGTACAACAAGAGAAAAATGAGAACTATACGTAAGTAATCAAGACGATCGTTATGTCTACATAAACTCCAAAATTGGAAAGACACCTTGTTGGAAATATAAAGGTTGAGTATGCTATAGTAAAACGATTTTGGAGTGTCATCGTGTAGTTACGATCTATGTCACCCACGTCATGAGATACTCTATAGGATGATCGTGCATCTTGATAATAGCCCTGCAGCGTAGCTTCATCATAAAACTATAATTTCCATATCACGCCCTTCCTTCTTGCAGTCTTTCTATCATCCACCAGGGAAAAAAAGGCTGACGGTTCCCAGTGCCAGTTTCATCAACCCAATCGCACATAAATTCATAAGTGCTGCATCTGGTGACTTCACCGGTATATTTTTGTCTGGGATAGCATGAAATACCTGTTCGTTCTCCAGTTGTTTGAGATATGTGATAGGCAAACTGATATGTCGTGAACGCAACTAGTATGCACGTGACTTGTGTTGGTTTTCCAGACGAACATCCTTCGTGATTACGTTGTGTACTGTTGTTTGAGGTACGTGGACGGGTTTGCCGCTAGTCTTTGTGTTCATGGAGTCTTATTTGTTACACGACGACACATTTTGCTAGGATACGACTTGTTGCAGGCCTCTGTCTGGGTGTTCTTGGTGCCCCTAGTTGATCCACTTTCCTTATTTTTCCAATACAGTTAAGTACAAGAGATAAAGCCGTCTTCAAAATTCTAAATCCCCGATCTAAGCAGATCTTCATGACCTGAGTGTAAGGATATTTTGTGCCGAAAAGAGTTCTTTCACATTTTCCCCAAAGCGATCAATTTACGGTGACATCACACTACCTACCCCACGCCAATCAACGTGAAAATGTAATTCTTATATATATATACCATTCCATTGTGACTTTATATTAGCTATGGTTTTCATGTTACTGGCTGATTTGCATGTTTAATATATTTGTAACATCCGACACTCAACCCTCTGTATTTGTCTTGTTTAAAATACGGTCATTACTTATCTTGTAATGTAAGATACTTTTAATTGTTGCGGATAACATTTGCTTAGAATAATTGCAATTCTTTGTAAAATACTCGTTTGAGTACTCATGTAGAGTTGGTTTTGGCAGAATAAATAGTACTAGAGTTGAATACTTATGTGCTTAGAGTCTAGTACATTTTATTTGTTGTTAGAGCATCATCAATAGGGCAAAATGTCATCCAATATAAGGTTCTATATCAATGCAGTTAATGAAAGACTGAATGCAGATATTTATGTATCATTATTATTATTAGTTACCACAAAATAGCCTTGACATAACTATAAGGTACATATCTTTGATAGGTTGTTGAGACAGAGTATTAATAATGAATCTAAGTTTCAAATGGACAGCAACTGCCTGTTATAAAAACCTACAAATGTAGAGGACGACTTTTCGAAAGTCTTCCGCCTTTCGAAATATCGTCCTCTACATTTTTACATTTCTACACCAGGCAGTTACTGTCCATTTGAAACTTAGATTCATTATAAGGTGCATAATATAAGCATAAAACTGGATGTATTCCTTATACATAATTCTACTGAATATCGCGCACTGAAATGAGATACACCGATGCCGTATGGTAAACAACCTTTTTCTACACAAAGTTAATTGAATCTTGATAATTAAAATAGGAGTAACAAATAAAATAGATGACATTAATTCTTGGATTTCTGAATATTTCTTACGAGGTATTTGTATCTTCACAATGAATAGTCCATTGGAACTATTACTTCCCCGGGAAACATTAGAAATCTATGAAACAGCCATAAGAAGCATTACTTGGAATCACCACAGCTATATCATACCTGCTAAACTAAATTGTTATATGAAACAGCCATAAGGAGCATCACTTGGAATCACCACATACCTGCTAAACTTAATTGTTAAGGCTACAAACATATGCAGACCTTTTTTTCTTTCTCGAAAACCATACTACTAGCGTTGGAACGAAATAATTAACACACATACATAGCATTTTATTGACTTTTATTGGATTTTTAATTGTAAAAGATCTAGAGCAGGGGTTTCCAAACTTTCTCAACATAAGAACCCCAGAACATTCTGCATCCTGACTAAGGGCCCCCATCCAAGAATCTATAAATAGCGAATGCTTTAATAATATTGCGTATTTGCTACGACCCACTGACACTTTCCTGTGGCTCCTGGGGGTCCGCTGTTCTGAGTTTGGGAAACGCTGATATAGAGAGCAACCTTATTAATTATGTTATTATATACTTGATTTCAGTGCAAATTTTGCAGTTTGTTTTTATTCTTAAGTATTATTCTTAACGTTAAATTTGATATTAGTTCAAATTACAGAAACTACTATAAAGCGTCGATCCAAATAAACCCAAATTATTAGGCATAAAATGAAATCAAAAGGTTTTAAGCCTAATTGAATACAACTGCAACGGCAATGATATCTTATCTGAGCTCTCTCAAAAGATAGTAGTAGAGAGCCCCTTAGGGCAACCATGCTGAACAGATTCCTAATGCACTTGTAACCTATACGTAAATGCCTGAAAAAAAATTATGGTGTCACGAAAAAACAATGTATAATTTTCATTCAGCATTGTCTTTCCATGACATAGTACGATATTCATTATCTAAACAGTGATGTTTGAAATGCCACTTGTAAAAGCATTACCACATGTATTTACAAAAGTGATATTTGAAATGCCATTTGTGAAAAAAAAAAAATGGTGTGAGAAACAAGTTTTTTAGGTATAGTTATTGTAATGCTAACAGAATATTAATTGTTATCGCTATTTTCTTACCATACTAAGATTATGACGACACTTGTGTAAATTTCATATAACATAGATGTATAATGAAAAAACATACAATATTTAATGATCCATAATAGCAATATATATATATATGTTTACTTAATATTTTATAAAATACTGTCAGACTGGGAGTGCCTGATGATGATGATGATGCTGTAAGACGTCGAAACATGTAGGGTGCATGAGTCTTTATACAGTAAATTATTACATAAAAAAAAAAAAATTGTTGTATTTTGATACTAAAGGTAGTCTAAATTTTAAATATTTATTCGGTATCATTAAACTTTTTTTCCTCTTTAAACATCTGTTTTATTTTCTTATCATGTTGCGAAAAAAAGAAGAGTACATCAAAAATGAAATAATATAACGCAAATTTCCCTCGTTTTTTTCTTATCAATTAAGCCTTATTTTTTACGTCTTTTTATCAGTATTATACATTAATTACTTAAAGATACATGAATGCAAGGAATAATTAGTTTAAAAGCAACAGTTGTATAATTCTATTATTATTTTTTTTGAATTACAATAAAACAAAATTTTCACTCTAAAGAAATTCATTTTTGATTAGTGAGAAAACATTTATGTTTACAGCATTGCCAATGGTATATCGAGTTGAACTTTTCGTTTTTTTACGTGTTTCGTATGTTTGTTTGTTTTTTGAATTTCGCGCAAAGCTACACGAGGGCTATCTGCGCTAGCCGTCCCTAATTTAGCAGTGTAAGACTAGAGGGAAGGCAGCTAGTCATCACCACCCACTGCCAACTCTTGGGCTACTATTTTACCAACGAATAGTGGGATTGACCGTCACATTATAACGCCCCCACGGCTGAAAGAGCGAGCATGTTTGGTGTGACGGGGATTAGAACCCGCGACCCTCAGATTGCGAGTCGAGTGCCTTAACCACCTGGCCATGCCGGGCCTGTTTCGT
The DNA here is from genome assembly GCF_000517525.1 of Limulus polyphemus. Classification (NCBI taxonomy): domain Eukaryota; kingdom Metazoa; phylum Arthropoda; class Merostomata; order Xiphosura; family Limulidae; genus Limulus; species Limulus polyphemus. The sequence goes on along the minus strand of NW_013666571.1, from coordinate 306,941 downwards.
ATTTTTACAGCATTGCCAATGGTATGTCGAGTTGAGCTTTTCATGTGTTTACGTATTTTGTACGACAAGACAGCTTGTTAGTCAGCCAAAAAATCTGATCACTTATCTAAGAGCAAGTAAATTATTTTACCAGAAATACTTCAATAGTTTCTTGGAGAAACGATATACAATAATAATCCATGGAATATAAAAGACAAAACTCAGTGAATGTTGTTTACAGACAGCGACAGTCAAAATTTAATCATGCAATTAAATAACTTTATTCATTAAATGAATCAAGCTTAATTTATTTAAATTTAATTTAGATTAAACATTTGACAAAAGAAAGATAATTTTGATACAAAATAAGATTAAGAAACAAATGTTGTAAATTTTCTAAGGTTTAAAGCACATTTTAAAAGTAATTTAATGTATTATCGTAGATAAAAAATAAATTTTGTACTTTGTTAATAAGATAATCAATCAGTATTTGAACCAACAGATAAAACAGAAGCAAACAATGCTCCTTTTCCCGCCAACTCGCAGCTCATGAGAATTCTAAAGAATAATTTCAGGATAGCACCGAGAAAAATACATTAAAAGGTTATTAACATAGAAACCTGATGTATAAGTTGATATGATAATTTTATCTATTTATTATTAACCACAAAGCTACACAATGGGCTACCTATGTTGTGCTCACCACCAGTATCGAAACCCGATTTTTAGTGTTATGAGCCTTCAGACTTACCGCTGAGCCAATGGCGCGCGGGATCGAAGAAAACAAGAAAGGATTATTGTTGTTGTTTGTATTAAGCACAAAGCTCCACAAAGGGCTATCTGTGCTCTGCCCACCACGGGTATCAAAACCCGGTTTCTAGCGGTATAAGTCCGCAGACACACCCCTGTGCCACTGGATGGCAAAAAGAAAAGAGAAAAATAAAAAAAAATTCAATGACTGATTTTTGCACTGCAAGAGATATAATTACGCAAACAGGTTATGACCTGTTTTCACGAATATTTAGAAATTGAAAAACAGTTAAGTTTCAGCTTCATTATCTGGAGGATAAATCTCTATACTTTGTTGGTAAAACGTAAATAAGCTGCCGTAGTAAGTGATTGTAAATTACATTACTGATTTTCATAAAATGTATATAACTATTTGAGATTATGCAGCATTCCTCCAGTATTTGCAGTTAGAGATGTCTCATTAATTGTCTTTCAAAATTACTTTTTCGCACTCTCTTGTGTTTAAAAACTCAGCTTATTTTTTGCCAAAGTTAAATCTTTTCATTTCAATAAACAATTTCCACAGCAAATTATTTCAGTGTAGCAACGCCGTTTATGGCCAGCAATATCTTAAGTATTTTTGACAATAAGTTATTTCTAACCACATGCTAAGATTTCTATTCTTGTGTGACTTTGTGACACATAAATGATTTCAGTGATAATCTAAGTAACAATTCTAACTAAACATTACTTACTTAAAATAAAATGTTGATATTTAATTGTGTAGGGCTGTTATAAAATTAACTTACGTGAATATTGTGAGCATGGTCCAGTTGTTATCGTGCTGGTATAACATTTGCGACATTGCAGGCTAGAGGTCAAAAGAAAGAGAAAAAAACGCACCGCGCTTTGGAATCGTGGGTGCTTTATAAGAATGCCGGCCAAGTACCACTATTTGGTCAGACACGAGTAGCCCAAGAGTTGGCGATGTGTACTGTTGACTAACTACCTTTCCTCTAGCCTACAAGTTCAAAATAATGGACGGCTAGCTCAAATATCCATTATGTAGGTTTGCTTGAGAACGACAACAACAAAAAAAAGTCAAGTGCGCAGCGTCAAAAAATAAAATTTCGCTCAGCATTATCGATGGAAGCAAAAAACCTCGCACAACGGCGATTTCCAACCCTTCAAATTAATCAGTAACAATGTCTTCATCCGTGAAGTGAAGGCTATAGTTGCGAGAAAAAAAAACACCCACCCTCAAAAATATCAGTTGGAACTTGACGTATCTTCTGATACAATCAAAAATATAATAAATAAAAAAAAATGTCCTGAATGCTTTGGTATAAATTTGTTTAAACTGCTTAGTTTAGTTGTACTAACGTTTTAAGGATTTTTTTGGTTATAACGACGACCCCTCCCCCCTGTGGCACATCGGTATGTCTGCGGACTTAGAACGCTGAAATCCGGGATTCGATACCCGTGGTGGGCATAGCACAGATAGCCCATTGTGTAGCGTTGTGCTTAATTACTAACAAACAATATAACGACGATAAAACATTTTGTTGACAAACGGGGGTGTTTATATTCCTCTAATAACAGCCCCCCAGTGGCACAGCGGTATGTCTGCGGACTTACAACGCTAGAATCCGGGTTTCGATACCCGTGGTGGGCAGAGCACAGATAGCCTATTGTGTAGCTTTGTGCTTAACTACAAACAAACTCTAACAACATCAGTGTCAGTGCTTTTAAGGGTAAAATCTTTAGAATTCATTAACAGAAGCTGACTATAAGTGTACAGCATCTGCTTGTTTTTCACACATCGTGTTCGAGTGACATCTGTTGCCTTCTTGTCTAATGTGTCAGAAAACGTACTTCCTTTTCTAATATTCGGAGTTTTAGTAGGCTACTATACAACAGTCTGATTCAAGTCTACTAGACTCATTAAAATGATCTATAACTATCTTAATTACATAGACTCTTTATTATCAATTATTACATAACCATATTTTTATATGAATTTAGTGAAATTCTTTTCAGGCACAGAGATTTAATATTTTAAAATTTTATAATTATAATTCAAACCACATCGGATACTTAAGTACACTTTTCCGAAATATTTATGTGCCCCAATGCTTGTGGGTTCATGACATTATTTGGTTATACGACTATTAACAACGCACAAGTTACACAAAACATGTGAACAAAAATACAGACAATATTACAAGATTCAGTCCATGTGCTATTTTATATAGCAATGTATTTTGGTTGGTTCTTTACATTGAGTTTTGAGACAAGCAAAAAGAAATTAAATTTCTGAGGATTAAGATTAAGGTGCTACAACTAATAGGAATGAAACTAATTAAAACTTGTTAAATGTTTGTAGCACTCCTTATACATAGACAGTAAATGTTAAAAAATTTAGTTCATACCATTATACATATTATTAAAATTCGAGCATGTCAAAGTCCAGTACATATGCGTAGTTTTGTTGTACTAATGTTTTAATTTTTTTTGTGATAATGGCAATAAAACATTTTGGTGATAAACGCGAGTGTGTGCATTCTTATAATGACATCACTCTCGGAGCTTTTAAAGATTAATGGAAGAAAATGAATTTCTGTTGTTGTTTTTTTTTTTATAATTAAGAGGGACTGATTTTCCTTCATGTTTAAAGATACCTATAATATATTTTAAACTATCCTTTATATTTTGCGTGTGCAGCAATTACGTGGACAAAGTTTTGTATATTCTAGTTTTATAAAAGACAATAAATATTGTATCTGTGAAATAAATAGAGCTCACATAAATTTTGTTCAACTTGTTTTATGAGAGATTCTATTTATCTAGAATATATTCTTGTACTAGCCTTTATAATGTTTTGTTTTTGAGTAACAAAAACCAAGTTTTATGATCCAACTTTCATTATATTCAATTAGTTGTGAGAGATCAATTTTCAACGGTGAGATTTCAGTACCTATTTCTTTATACATATTAGATTTATGTTTTGGTCATAACATGTGCTATTATTGTTATTAACATCTTAGTTTTCATAAAACTTTAAAAACGCGCATGTTAATTGATGTTCTATTAATAAGAAGTTTCTAAGAGATGATGAAATTCACAAAATATTTTCACCCATTACTACACTATAATTGTTTCCGTTATGGTAAATACAAATAAAAGTGAAACTTTCTTGTCAGAAGTCCAAGCATATCAAAATATGGTGACACGACAAAAAACTATCAAACTTAATTTTATAATAAAAAATCTTAATTATACCAAAATATCTCACTTTATAACTTTTTAATAATATAAGATGGTTTATATCCAATAATTTTGCATATAATGCCATGTATAACTTTTAGCATGTTAATATTTGATGCAGAGCGAACGTCCACGTTGGTAGCAGTTTACAATAAAGTGTAATTAAAATAATTACCCTTTCTGTGTGCATAAAGAAAGAGAAAGGTCTTAAATATGTGTGAAAAGGAACAAAATAATCACGTGCTATGCTTCGTTATGATTTACAAATATGAGTGGAATGTAATTTCAAAAGACAGTATAGCTGACCAGTTGTATACCTAATCTGCTAGAATACGCTGTTAAAACAGGACATTATTTTTAATTATATAACACCTAAGCTGGCAAAATATGATACGTTAGTAGATAACAAATGATATATACATCACAGTATGACTGACTTTAATCACACCATTAGCTAAGAGTAAAATGTCACTGTGATGTATATTAACACTTGCTGTTTTAAGACTCCTTTTTCTTGTAATTCTATATTACAGAAAATATGCTTGACACGAAATACGATACCTCATCGCAGTGATAAAATTTCCTGATTGTTCGATTTTTTTAGCGTATAAGAAATGTATATATGCAACAATACGCTCTAGATATTTACATGTATACACTGTTAGCACTTGTGTTTTAACTTCAAATCAAGCAATACAGAAATTGAAAATAATTACGCATATAACTAATGTTACGTTTTCTTTGTATCCTACAACTTTTGTTATATTTATATAAAAATGTTGTTATATGTTATATTTTACTCAATATTGTTTAGATATATCTGTTTTTAGTGGATTGCTAAGATATGTTTATTGCTCTCTCTCTCTCTGACTCTTACTCTTTCACAATGATATTAGTTTGGTTTAATGTATTTCAGTTTATTTCATTTATACGGTATTTTTTTCCGTCCATAATTATGATTGAACTTCTGTTTCATCGTGCAACGTATCTCCAGAAGAATAATGTTATATAACAGTTTTTACAAATGCAAACATGTACTACTTTCAAATGTATGCCCAACGTAGCTCAGAATAATTTTCGCTTCAAATTGCCAAACACCAGTAACCAAAGGCAATAACAAACAACTGAACCCACATTTAAACTACAAATCTTGACATTAAATACTTTTAGCCTGTTACTAAGTTAAACAGAAATTAGTTTTTCTCTTAACAATATTTTCCATTTAATAGACGATTTATCAACTTTTACCTTTGACATTTGTTTACGTTATAAACCTTAAGTCATAAGATATGTAAAATTTCATACATGATTTAGACATCAAATATTTAATTTTATATTTGTTAAGCATGCAAAAGTCTTTGTTTAATCCTCTTATGATTCTAAAAATATCCAAACCAGGATATTTAGGCAGAAAGATTAATCTTCGACACATCAGGGGAAGTTCTTAAAATGAGCAATGTTGGTGTTTTGTCAAAGAATAAAAAGCAAATAACTTTTCAAAACTACATTTTACCAAGTTGATTAGTATTTTAGTAAAAGAACACATAATTAATCGAAAAAAAATGTTTACTATGAGTATGAGATGTAGAAATTTGACTGCTTCTTTAAGTTTCATAACATGAATTATATTTCAACGTGTTTAATGATTTTATTAGAATTAAATGTTAATAATCGTTCATTACAAGTCTATATTTACTGGCCATATTTTACCCATTTAACATATTTAAACCGTCATAAGGACACAATTTTTGGACTGTACAGAAAGTAAATCCTCTTACTAAATTAAGTGTACCAGTTGCACGCAAGACTATTGATTATCATTAGCTCGTTTTAGAAACGAACGTAATCATAAATTTCAGCTTCAACTGGCGTTTTTTAAACATATAATCTACGCTTGTGATATATATCCATTTTAATTTGTTAACTGTAGTAATGACCATCAGCTTCTTTTTTATTCGATTCTGTAATAATAGAAGATCATTTACACCATGTGATGTAGTCTGGAAGCGTTTAACTCATATAAAAAGTTTTGTATAAGTTTAACTAGTCGTCAACTTAGCTAATATCTTGAATTGCACCATGTTATCCTGTTGCCTTGTCGGATTTTTCAACTGAATATGAACAATGACAGATAACATGTAAAGTAGCTCGTTGACACTTTTCATAAATAATCAGTCTCTATTCAAAACCCGGACTCTGTACAAATTGCGTGTTTTCCCTCTGTAAATGATATAAGAGGTTGTTTTGTGGGTTATCATTCATTTGTTGCATAACCTAAGCCACATTCCGAAATTAATCGATACTAATCAGCGTTGGAACTGCCATGACGTCTCGGTTGGTTGAACGCTGACTATAAATCTTGAAAGTTTAGTTGTCTTGTTGGCATTTCCAAGAAGAACTTCAGATTACAAAAAATGTTCAATGTGCACAACTTAGGAGATAAATGCAACAAAATAAAATCACTGTAAAAACACGACATTATAACAAAAACAAATGTATTTTATCTAGTCATGTTAGATAAAATAAAGTTGCTTCTATTGAAACGTTGTGTTTATAAAGTGATTTTATTTAAAAAAAAAAAGCTGCTGCATATACATTTACAGCAAACTGTAAATCACCTATTGCAAATGTCACGTCCCCCCAGAAAAGCTGCCATTTACAGTTTGCAATCTCTGTGTGTTTTCTTATAGCAAAGCCACATCGGTCTATCTGCTGTGTCCACCTAGGGGAACTGAACCCCTGATTTTAGCATTGTAACTCCGAAGACTTACTGCTGTTCCACAGGGGGACAGTTTTCAATTTCAACACACCTTCAGGCAGTTGAATGTGTTGAGCCAACGTTGAAGCAACATCTGAAGTCGACGGTCACAGCAGCGTATGTGTTTAAAGACGGAACTATATATTACACTACTCTCTTGTGTAATACTCCTTTTCCTGTTAATCTTGCACACAAGTTTTCTTTTCTACTTCTTGTAAGTGATCTAAAGCATCAGATCTGATCGCGAGATGCAAGGCTGTCTGTGAAGATAAACGATAAATAGACGAGTAAAGGCTAACACCAGATTAAGATTAATGTTAGACTAACATCGTCAGAAGAAGACTACAAGAAAGGATGGGCCCCAGAAGAGTCGCGGTTTTTCCTGCAGAAAGACGGAGTCATATATCTAACGTTTTAACACCAACTGAGTTCACTATATCGACGTAGACAACTATCGCTAACTTCAAGTGGTCGACGAGGGAGTGGACCAGCCAACGCTGGTTAGCGGTGGTGTTTGTTTACTTGGTCTACACAGGTGCTGGGACAAATCGATTATGGACGGTAATCTCAGTGACATTGACAGTGCAAGCCCAATTGTGGGTTGTGCTTCAAATAAATGTTATCCTTTCCTTACAGATACTGTAGCAGCAGGGGGAGAAAGAGACATGTGTCTCTCTCTCTCTACACACAGTAAGGGCTAAGTTAGGTTAATTAGTTATTATTTGTGCTGGAAAACTAGCGACTGGCTGCAAGAGATGGGGTCTCAAGGATAGAGATAAACCTGGTACTTAAGTACGGCGGGGTGTCCTCAGTGATTAGCTATGCAGGAGTTGGGGCTCCTCGAGAACGAGGAGACCTCGAATGCTTGCATGTCTTTGTTCCTGTTCCTTGTTTTCATCTTAAAAAGCTGGACCGGTCAAAAGAGTGTATGAAGCGAGTGTGGCCTAACCATGGCTTGGGGTTCGGCGTCCTAGCATGGGCGACGATTCAACATGTCTTGGAAATAGGTTATGGCCGATTCTTCAGACGTGAGTCAAGAGTGGTTAAGTTCTGGAAACTATCAGTAACATCAAAATTTAAAGTTAATAAATTATTAATATTGAACAATTTGTTAGGTTATAAAGTTTACCGAATAAAGTGTAAAATTAATCGTAACTACAGCATAAGGTACTGGAGGGTAACGAATACTTGTTACACCACCAGTACTGACCATGCTTAGAGTAAACATCTGTGGGAAGTTGACGAGAGTATTAGGGTAGGTTCTCGAAATTTTAGTTAGGAAATAGTAAATCGTGTTGCCCGTAGAAACACGGAACATACATAGAGTAAATCTGTGGGAAGATGATGAAGATAGTAGGTTAGTTTCAAAATTTCAGGTAGGAAATGGTAATTCGTTTTGCCCACTGAAACACTGCATGTGACATGGCAGATGCAGTGTAGCTGACATAATATTACATAAATTGTTAGAGCTATAGAACGACAGTATTTCCAACACTACGTGGAAAAACATTGACATAAACCATATCATTGAACACCACAGTGCTAATCCTATTTATTTAGAGTACTGTATGTAACAACATTATTATAAGATCATTGCAGTGTATCTACTCTGTAGAACACTCACAAATGTTGTTGGCTCTATAATAACTGCATATATATATATATATAAGGTGATCAGCAGTAAAGACTAGCTCACACTCAGAAACGTTGTGTAACAATTTCATACAATGATGAGCCTTGAGTGCAAGTATGTGATCTGATAATCTGATGTAGCTACTAGATATTTGTCATAGATGCAAATGAAATTCTAACCATGTTTATAAAGAGTCGTAAAAAATGTTAGGTTTCGAAACTTGTAAATCAGAATTACCATCTTTTTTTGCTTCTAACTAATCACTAGTACCTAGCTATATACTCCATGAAAACAATAACCTAATGATCACCAATTTTAACACCTTAGACGTTGAAAAAAATCTAATTTAGATCATGACTGGTGTACCTAGAGTTTTTGTTCAATTTAGCTAGGTACATTTAACTAGTATAATGTAATGATGTTAGGTTTTGGTATATGTTTTATTGCTGGTTTTTAAACTGTTCTTTTAAATTTGACGAGATGACACAAAGATATTTTAGTGTATCGCTAGCAGTCACACTAAAGTTAGAATTAATGTGTATTTTGAAAATCATAAATGACACAGGTTTTCATTATTTTTTAATAGAAACTAACAATTTTATTTTTTGGACTGTGCTCTTAATTTTAGCTAATTAACCAATACAGGTGTTCACGATTAAAGATGATTTCAAGATTGAATACAACGCCAGAGTTTGTTCTTTGCTTTCAAGACTTATTTTCAGCATGGAAAACTATAATAATTGTGAGTAAACTTACAGCACTTTTGTTTTAAATTCCAATCAAGTAATATTGGTTTGAAATATTTGTATGTCATAAGTATTTGTCTAAGGGCTCACAGGGCAAAAAAAGCATATATTAGGTCTTCAATTTGGATATATTTCACATCTTCAAAGTGGAAGAGCTAGGGACAAGGAGAAAGAGTATGTGAAATCCTATAGTTCCAGCACTTCTCAATATATTTATGATAAGAATTGAAGACACTGCCATCTCAAATTCACTTTATAAACAATTTTTTTGGTTTCAATATGTTGTTGACATTTTTTCAATCTTCGATAACCTCACTGTTATTCAGAAGTTTTTCTCTCATATAAACCAGACACACCCAAACATAAAATTCCCGATGAAAAACGAAGTTGATGACAAATTATCATTTCTAAATGTTCTTGTTTAAAAGACAAACACAGGCTTCCAAACCTCCGTATTTCGTAAGAACACTCACATTGGACTTTATGTTCCTTGGAATTCCCTTCATGACCAATGTCAAAAGCTAGGTATATTAAAAGGTGCTATTCGTACAAATAAAACCATAAGTTCCAACGTCGATTTTTTCAAGAAAAAAATGAAAACTTTAGATTTCAGTTTTGGATATAAAACAATTTCCCTCCGACTGTTGTTAACAAAGTTATTGCTTCTTTTGAAAATAAGCCACAGATTGACATAGAAAATTATTATTCCGATTACGTCCCTGTTACTTGTGTTTTACCATTCATCCCAAACTTATTTCGTAATATCAAAAAATCTGGTTCTAAACAGTTAGAGAGTATAAAATTGACATTAAAGTACAATTTACATTTTTACCTGGAAAAAAGCTAGGTCATTTGCTATCCAAAAAAGTATATGGATAATAATACTTCAGTAAATGTGTATACAATTGAATGTACGGATTGCAAAAGCTGTTATATTGGTGAGACAAACAGACAACTTTCTATTCGTTTGCGTGATTATTTAAAAATCTCCATCTCATGTTTTTGAACACTTGTTTAGTTACAATCATTCTTTTGATTCTTCCCAGGTAAAAATCCTCAGCAAAGAGGACAACATTAATAGATGAAAAATAAAAGAAGCCATATTAATAAAAAATATAACCGTATTCTTAACAAATACAATGGTGTTCATTTATATATACATATATTGTAATCGCCCCCTTCAATTTTATGTATAGAACGTATTTTAATACTTAGGTTCAGACCTAAAAGCCTTATTTCGTACTCCTAAATTTGATAGTTCGTTGATAAGGTTTAAATTGTAGTTGGATAAGATGTATTCTATTTGATGTTATGATTGTTGTTGTTTTAACACAAAGCTAAACAATGATCTAGCTGTGCTCTGCCCATCGTATATAGATCCGCAAACTTACTGTTGGCCCAACGGTTGGACATGGTGTTATAGATATGAGACTTGTAGCTCTGTAATGGCTAAAGTAGCTGAAACATTGTTGAACTTATTGCGTAAATATTATTAAAATTAGCAAAAAAAATCGAAAAGTAATTAGAACAACTAAAATTGGATTTAGAAATATAAACACAGGAAAATAATAAACATATGCACCAAATAGTAAAATAGTCAAATAAAATAATAATAATTATGAGAAGGAGAATATTTTCGCACAGGTAAGGTTGAAAAGAGAAATTTAACCAGGAGTAAGGGGTAAGGTAAATGCGTCTAAAGAAAGGGTTTAAGGGTATTTGTGATTATTTGAAAGTAAATCTTTCGCTAAATAAGAGGACTTGGTGTTGAGTTGGAAGATAAGGTGGTTTTCAAGGCTCTCTCGTTTTAACTTGTTGAGTGGTGCATTTTTCATGACTAAGACTACCATGTCAGAAGTAGTGTTGTAGTCAGGAGAATTCAAGTGTTCACGAAAACGATCACCCAATCTGAGAGCTGTTTTTCCAATAAATAGTTTGTGACACCTGCTACACTGAATGAAATATGTTACGTATTACAATTTCAAACAGCCTAAAACTGAGTTCAATTGTAATTTAGATTTAGTAGTTAAATAAATGCCGATATGTATCCAATTTATGATATTTGTAAACAAGATTGATACACACAATTTTATTTTTGAATACAAATATATTTAATATACAAACGATAATACAATTTACAATAACAATTATTACAAATAATGATCTATGTACAAAATATTTACCAACAAACAATATTGAGTCTTCATTCTGGTCTGGAACTTCGTTGATGTCTTATCGATGGTTCACGATGAGCAAATTAATTTCTAGTTGATGTAGATGCAATAGATGCAATTCATTTAACAGGGAGCTAGCTAGCTCTGTGGTCCTCGCTGATCATACTTGATTTTACTTGAAGAACCCCAAATAAAACTCTGGAATAAGAAAGTATCTGAATTCAATAGGTAAACTCGGTTTCTTTGTCCAGTAGACAGCGTGACTTTGTGATCTTTGTTCTCTCACAGCACTGGTCGCTGTAACATACAGACAGCATCCTTTCAACCCGGATGCTAAACCGTTCCTGCAGTAACCTTTCGGGTGGAAAAGATACTATGTACTATAGAGAACAAGAAAACAAAGTAACTAGAATAAGATAATATTAACGACTTTCTGAACCTTATGTTTAAGCTAAAACTGCATACAAGTTAAATAAAGAGAAATTTTGAAAAATTCTGTTTAACCAAAAGCATGGAGGGAACTCATTACATACGCTGTTTCTCACTGTATGTGTGGTAAGATATGAGCTCTGGTATCTTCATGAAATTGTATATTGATTCAAGTCTCATATTATTAACAAAGTGAATCAAAGTTAAAAAAATATCATTCTAGCGATATGTTGTGAAGCATGGCTTGTCACTGATTGGACATTCTCTGACGTATATTGCCTGGTATCACAACCTAGAAATTACACTTTAAACAACTCCAGTTAGCAGCATCAGATCTTTAAGAATCTTCCTCCTTAAGTATACCAACAAGTTGGTTGACCTCGTTTGGTCATTAATGGCATCGATAAACGCTTTTCTTAAGGCGATATATTAATTTAGGAAAAAAAAACATCCCCTGATTTCTTCTCAGTGTGAAATTTATCCAGGATGTTACACACTAACAAATTCTTATGATATTAAATATTTCTCATGAAGTCTTAAAATAAAAGAATGAAAAATGACAAGATTCGCTTTTCAAAATAAGGATAGAAAGTTTTATTTTTGTTTTAGTAAATGTAATTATTAATGTAAAATATTTAAGCTGTTATATTTTATAAATCGTATAATTTCAATAGGTCTGAAGATTCTTTTAAAAATAATTCAATATACTCTCATCTAAATATTTTTTTTGTCATACCGAAATACTTTATACACAGCTTCAAACCCTAACGAACCCAAAAGAAAATATTACAACAGTGAAATCAGTTTTCTTAGACAATAAAAAAAGAGTATTTTAAAACTTTAATGCAGCTTATGAAAAAAACATGTTTCTGGTAATGACAGATTTGAAAATATTATATTAATTATCACTAGTCACTTGTCCAGAGGTTTATACTATCAAGTATCAAATGTTGATCTTCGGATGTATTTCACATTCTGAAATTAATAGATCACAAGGCTGACCAAAATACTAAAGAGAACACTTTCCTGTGTAATAACGAGAGATGTGCCATTTGCAGTATGATCACACAGACAGAGATGTATTATGAAACCATTTGTTAGCAACGCATCTCTTTTTAACTTTCACTTTTAGAAAAAATAATCTGTGCTTGAGAAAGGAAGGAAAAGTTTCATAAATAGCATGTTAGAAATCTGGAACTGAATGCTGTTCGTGCAAGTTAGTTTTGTGAAAAATCACAGGAAAATATATTTTTATCATTTTGGTTACATAGTAATAAAAAAAGAGTTTATTTCATGAGGAATATTCTAATCTTTGACAGTGAAGTGGAGGGGTGCGTCTTTCGATAAGATTTAAAGATTCAGAGATAAATTTTGTGAGGTTTGTTTTATTTTTATTCTAATATATATATATGTCAGTTATGAGTAAGTTGGAGTATTTGAGACTAATAATGCTTGTAGACGGCTTGAATGGGTAATGAAGAAAAACTTTAATATAAGAGCAAATTTACAACGTTTCGACAAGGTTTTGTCATCCTCAGGTACATTTCCTGTTATGTTAAACTTATATTAAAGTGTTTCTTCATTACCCATTCAAGCCGTCTCCAAGCATTATAAGTTGGAGTATGTGTTCCCTAAGGACGATCAGTGGTAAGCTTACAGACAATCCGTATTTCGATTCCCCGCGTTGAATAGAACGCAGAGAGTTCAATATGCAGTCTTTCAAAAAGCAGCGATGAAACACTTAATTAAGTCATTCAGACAACATTTAATTTTGACTTGGTGAAAATGTCAATATTTAATGATTATGTGGTATCGCATCAACAATTCTGTAACCCTACTCAGCTCCGTATTTTACATTAATTACAACTGAAAAATCAACTTTAGGAAATATCGTAAATTCCTTATAGGTGATTGTTATATTATACTTTTACGGTAATATAAGAACGACATTATATTCTTATCATTCGCAGATTAATATGGTTGCTTCTATAATTTCAAACACGAAGTAGCGTTAATCTCATCCCAGACTCTCCTTAATAGAAATAAGACAGTGAAATTGTAATATAGGAATTGAATATTCTCACAAAGTTAGAGGATTTTCATTAACATTTCCGAAGAATATCAAACTCTGTAAAAACGTTGTGACTAATATAAACATACACTAAAAAAAAGCAGCCAGTAACGCTGAATATTAGAACGTACCTGAATGAGAAACTAGTAGAAGGTTTTAGATGTAGGACTTTTTCTGCTCGGACCTGGCATAGCCAGGTGGTTAGGGCGCTCCACTCGCAATCTGTGGGTCGCGGGTTCGAATCCCCGTCAAACAAAACATGCTCGCCCTTTCAGCCGTGGGGGCGTTATAATGTGACGGTCAATCCCACTATTCGTTGGTAAAATAGTAGCCAAAGAGTTGGCGGCGGGTGGTGACGACTAGCAGCCTTACCTCTAGTCTATCAATACTAAATTAGAGACGGCTAGCGCGCATAGCCCTCGTGTAGCTGTGCGCGAAATTCAAAACAAACTAAACTAATCCGTCACATTATTTTTACTGAATAGTGCGGATGTATCTGCAATTCCATGATTTCCGTTGTAGATATGTAGATTTCCTCAAGTAGTCGGGTATTATTTCGTAATAATTAGGGTTAATTTTCGTAGAATTTTCATTTTTTGGACATTTTTAATATATATATCTTTTACCAGTTTATTTACAATGTGAGGATAATATCAGAGTCCATGAAGATTTTCAACATTGGCTAATTAATGTAACCAATATAAAGAAGGCAGCTTCTCTAACCGTAATAGAACTCAAATTAGCAGGAATAATAACATATTTTACGATGTAAACCTGTTTCTAACTTTATTTAGTGCTTACGACGACATTCGTGAATTATGAATGAAGTGCTTTAACTCTTTCTATACTCTCTAGTGTTTAAAGACCATGTAACATAACATATATATATATATATTATGTTGTTATTTAAGTTATTAAAACTTATCGCTGTTGTGTAATCATCTCAAGTAAATCTATATACCGCCTTCAGCTGCAGATTAAACACACAAATGCTAGAGATATGTCATCTTTTCCGCGAAATTCAGTATGAAAATTACCAGTACCTTATATTCAGCAATGGTAAATTATTATATCCAACTTAATATACCCTCAATTATACATATATCAAGAGTAGTATCTTAACGGTAATGTTCTATTCTTCCATCCTGTGATGCCGTTATCGGTCATGCACTTATTCTTACCATAATTATAACCAGCAGAGATCAAAATATGTTTTCTTTCCACAGACACCTTTATTAAGAGCTTAGAACTAACAAGCAAGTTGTGTCTTTCAATATTTTCAAAGGAACTTATTACCTGATCGTTTTATGGAACATGTTGGCATTGAAAAAAGTCGAAGCTGTATTGCTAATGAGTGTTTTCTTGTTTTTTTTTAATGTGACAATTAACAATCCAACAATTGTTCTAAAAAGAATGTGTTCAAATATAGCAAGATAGTCTAAGGAAACTATAAATGTGTATGCTGTAAGTTCGGAACACACCTAGGACTCTTTCTAGTTCACAATTATGATTATCAAATATTAATCAAAGGATTAGAATAATCCAGAAAAGATTTATAAACAACTTGCTTTCTAAGCGGTAATCCTGCTGGTCCTGTATATATCTATCTCAAAAGTAAATATAATAAACATACATGAATTTCTTTAAATAAATATTGTTACAATTCTATTTACTTAAGGTAGATCTGATGTTTCACAAGATGAAGTAATAGAAATGTTATTGGATGTTTAAATATGCCTCTGGGCTTTCTTCACATTATTTTACTGAGAATTTACGAAAACACAAATTGTAATTAAAGAACCTGTTTCGTTTCGGATTACAAAAAGTCAAATAGAATATAATCGTATATATATATATATAAGATATATATATATATATATATATATATACTATTATATATATCAAGTCATGATTTCTAAGTGTGTTTTTTTTTTCTGGCAGGTATGGCTAATGTAACCATTATGTCTGATATTAGATGATAAAATGTACAAAGCAAAACACAAAATCCCTGTCTTCAGTCGTTTACTTAGTTTCCATCCCTAGTAAATCCCATCCAATCTTTAATATCGCTCTTCCAATAAACTTACTACTTTTCGATTTCCTGCAGCATTATCTTCCATATCTAAATATATTTTCCACGTGTTGCTTTATCAACTTGAGATATTCTCAGAGTTTTTTATTTTCCTGGTCTTAGCTTATGACGGTTATGTAGGGATGACTTGTTGCTTCTGTACTCTTTAGAAATGCATGAAGAACAGCCTATATCAACAAAATTCCACATATTTTCGTGCCCACACTTCACACTTTTATATTTAAATAGGCCAGCTCATGTTCGTACTGCTTTTATGCAGCCTAGATAGTGAACGTTTGAAATGATTTAACTTGGGAACATTTAAATGTTTTTAATAAAATCAAGGCTGGTTTTGTCAGTTGTATGAGAGCTACTGGTGCTGCAGTTTCTTGATAATGGTGTATAAACTAACGTTTACACGGTAATACCTTTTTATACCACAGAAGCTCGTAAGAACAGAAACATAAATTGATTTTCTGCAGAAATTCCGTACATAAAATCCAACAAATAACCCTTTTTTTTCAATTATTTAAATTTTACCAAAGAGATCTTAAAATGTAAGTAATTAAGATCAGTATATCATCATCAACTATTAACTGAAATACATATGGCGATACTAGAAACAACAAATGACACTAACTTTATGAGCTTGGTAGAAACTTAAGTCTTAAAAAAATATCTGTCAAAATTGTCTTAAAAAACTAAACACCTGAGATGGCAAGAATTTTCAATAACTTAACTACCCGGCCGATGCCATTAAAAAAGCCTACAACCATGTGAAGACCGTATGAAATGCCATCCAAACTAAGGAAAAAAGTCAACATAATAGAACCCCTTGCTTTCAACATACCATCCCCCTCAACAGTTTAGCAGCCAGTATCATACAAAAAAATTTAAATAACTAATTACTGACTCCACCACCGCCGAAATATTTACAATATCTCCCCTAATTTCTTGTGATCGTAATCCAAACCTCAAATACCGTTTTTGGAACTCGTCATTGTACTAGAAAACTTTGTTATATCTGTCCATACATTTTAAACTACAACACAATAACTGACCCTAGTTACACTTTCACGTCAGATCACATTACACCTGGACGTCAGGATGCGTCATTTACTTGTGACGAATTTACTATCATATATCTATTGTAATATTGATGTTTGTTTATATTAAATTTATATGTAGAAATGTACATAACTTATACTGTTAAATCTGTATTGCGAAATTCCCGCCTACTCTCTGAAATTATAGAAAATTCTCGAGTGTAAGAATCAACAATATATGTGTGTATGTAAACACTGGTGTATCGTTTATCTTGTTGCGTAAGCTGAAATTTCGAGAAACTCTCCTCACGCCTGTAAAGAAAATCAAGGCAACTCGTCAAAAGTTTCGACAGAAGTCTACCCTGAGAGAAGGAAAGATGTGGAACTAACTAAATTCCAATAGAAGTGACTGTCTTTTTTGTGTGCGTAAGTACGTACACTGCAATTTCTTTACGTTTGTTCTATAACAAACATTGTGTTTATTTCACATAAACTAGTCAAATTGTCAAATTCGGGTTATTCTCCTTATATCCTAAATGAATATGTTGTTATCAGCAGGTCTAATTATCTAATACTTACAGGGAAATAAGTTTATACATGAAAATACCCCACCTATACTTAGCTAATCTCGCAGACTATTGCCCTGCTCTACGATCAGTGTTACCACCACGTTATCGATAAGCACTAGAGCATTGTGGTTAGGATAATTTCAGAAAGCAAAAACGCTCGCCATTTCATCCATGGGGGCGTTGTCATGTGATAGTCAATCCCACTATTCGTTGGTGAAACAGTAGCCTAAGACTTGGCTGTAGGTGATGTCGACTAGCAACCTTACATCTAGTCTATCAATGCTTAATTAGGGACGGCTAGCGCAGATAGCCCTCGGGTAGCTGTGCGCAAAATCCAAAACAAACCATACTAAACCGTTCTATTTTTTTTACTGAGCAGTGTGGATGTATCTGGAATTCCATGATTTCCGTTGTAAATATGCCTGAAGACAGCCTGGAAGTCGTTACGTTGTGTGCACGGAAGGTGAACACCACAGATTATGACGACGCTTTAATGTATTGAAAGTTATCTGCTATTATGGACGTACTAATCATATATGTGTCTTTGGGAATGGTTCTGTGATGCTGTGCCATAGACTGATGTGATCCTGCTAATGATTCTAAGGTCGCAGGTGGCATTGGACTTCATGTCATTTCAATGGTCGATGATACTCGTACCCACATGAACTTCGTTATACATAAATTTTAAGTGTTTATAATACCAGGTATTGAAAATCTTATAATTGTACATATTTATCAACTTATAGTCACTTATGAAATGTAGGCATCATCCGTTAAATGTTATGAGCATCGAAATGTTTTACGAAACAACGTCAATGTTGCACTTACATAATGAATCAGGTGAATATGAAAAGTGAGAGAGCTCCCTTTCTTGACAAACTTCTGTGTTCACCTTACTGTTATAAATATATACTTTTTGAAGTTCTGTGTGGTATAATTATAATTCATATCAGATACTCATGGCCAGAGGCCCAAGATATGAAAATTCAGTATACACACATCTCTCTCTCCTCTGACCCTGTCAACAAGTTAATATGTTAACTTCCTCTGACCCAGTCAATAAGTTAATATATTAACTTCCTCTGACCCAGTCAACAAGTTAATATGTTAACTTTATTCTCAACCAATCGTGGGTACGGTCGACAAGTTAATATCCGTTAGTTGTACACTTTGTTAGTGTTAGATCCGTTATTAGTATATTTTTAATCAGTATTAGATCCGTTAGTTGTATACTTTGTCAGTGTTAGATCCGTTATTAATATACTTTGTTAGTGTTAGATCCGTTAGTAGTATACACATACACATATATGCAAACACACACATCACAGAACAATTCCCAAAAACATATATAGAATCACTACGTCCATGATAGCAGATAACTTTCAATTCAGTAAAGCGTTATCGTAATCTGTAGTTTCACCTTCCGTGCACACATCTTATTAGCGATCTGTGTTCCATATATAAAAGTCTGAGGGATCATACCGCTAAATACCATTTTTTATACTCGTGGTGGGCATAGCACAGAAAGCCCATTGTGCTTAAAAAAGAAACAGATCCTCATTTAGTTTTATCTTTTATAACAAATGCTGCTAAATTAGCTAATTTACTTATCAACCAATAATCTTTAGTGCACACGAACTAGTTATATTTAGCTAAAAAGGGGTGGATTTACGTAATATCTAGCAGGCAACAAATTGACTATATGTATTTTATGTTGAGATGATATACATCCCAACTATAAGTACTAAGCAATATTTGCAAACTATTTTTCAATATACTGAAATTGTTGTAATTCGTCTTTAAAATTGTAATTTAATATTCTAGCCTTTCAATCGCCAATATTTTATATTTTAGAATATTAGTTCCTAAAAATTTATTAGACTATGAACGCGATTTAAACTCCACATATTTACCTAGTTTTCAAATATGAATATTCAAATAAATTATGTAACAGTGTTTACAACTCGCAGCTAATTTGATACAATATAATTTGTTCAACTAAATAAGATTTTGCAGAGAGAGTTTGTAAACATCAGTCTCATTTTTAGTGCGTGATGATGTTTTACAGTCTAAAATGCATATTTTAAATAAAAAATTAATTATATAGTGGATTACCAACAGTGTTACAAAACCTTAAAGGCTACAGTGCTTCGTTTATTGACAGCAAAAACCTGAACCCACTGATCAGTATTAAATTTCTTGTTTTTTATGTTGATTTTTTTATTTACTGCTATAAAAATAACTAAAATATACAAATTTAAAAATATTAGACTGTATAAGAAATCAAAGAGAATTAACTACAAAATTTCTCGCGATACTCAGTGTCCTAGCACGGTACTCTGTGAGCTATAATTATATAGTGTTGACCAAAATGTTTGCGTACTGTTCTATATTGATGTTATTTGTCTACCTGCATGGAGTAGTTATTGAGTAAATACCCGAGTACTAACAGAGAAGGTAACGTATGATCGAATAAACATCTCCGAGTCGTTATTCTGGTCTGTATAAGTTGTTTTGAGCATTTGCTCGTCAAAACACACATACATACATGTTTTGTATAAAAGGGTGTGCTTTTGTTATAATCTTTTTCGAAACAGATCAACGCTGTTCAGACAATTTCTCTGTACTTGATGTAGAGTCATGCCTCATCACGTGCTGGAAGTTATAAGGTGTCAAATTGTTCGACTGTCCAGAAACGGTATGAAGCAAACGAACATTTCTAGAACAGTAGGGGAATCCAATGTACTATATCCAGGTTCCTAAACCGTCATCGGACTACAGGAAATGTTCCAAGGAAAGTCTACTGGTAGACGCCGAAAACCTACTGTCCGAGATGACCGTGTTTTGGATCCGGTTAACACATCAAGGTCGAAAGAAGTCTTGCAACACCTTACGACAGGAATGACATGAACACATTCATTTCAGGGTATCCAGAAGAACAGTGAATAGGAGACTGACCAAACAAGGTTATTTTACAAGAAGGACTATCTGCAAACCGATATTAACCAGAATTCACCGCCGTCACCGTTTTACTTGGGCCAGACAATATGCCAGCTTACAATTAGTACACTGGCTACATGTCATATTTTCAGATGAGTCCTGTTTCCGGCTTGTTAAAGCTGAAGGTAGGATTCGTATTCGTCGTTTGTCTGGGAAACATGAGGGAAAACTGTTTTTCCCATAGGAAACACACAGGAGGCAGTGCAGCACATGTTTTGGCAGTTATTCATCATGGTGAAAAAACTGCTCTTCATATCCTCCAGGAAAATGTTAATGGCGTCTCCTACAGGCATCACATGGTAGCGATATTTTTGCCATATGCTAGGGTAAGGTTTGTCAATAACTTTGTGTTCCAGGATGACAATGCCACTATCCTCTTGACCAAGAGGATGTTACAAGATTGTCACGACCAGCAAAGTCTCCAGACTGTAATCCCATTGAGAACTGTTGGGCAGAACTGAGCCGGGAAATTGCTAACCACGGCCCTAAACCAGCTACTGTAGCTGATTTGCAGTAACTTCTAGTGACAATTTGGGATGGAATCACGATGGATTACATCAATATCCTCATTGACAGCATGCTACGTCGCCTTGCGGAGGTTACTAGAGTACGAGGAGGACCAATTAAGTACTGAATATTTAATATGAAGTGATATAAGGTTACAGACGCTATCTATAATCGTTTGATGTTATATTTTATCATTATATATGTTTTGGTAAGGTTTTGTTGTGATAGGTGAAATGCTGAATTACACATCTTTCTACAGGTGTCTCATAACGTAGTTTGATGTTTTAATAAATAGTTCATGATGTCCATATAACTTGTCTCATTATACAAGTTACACATGTAAAGTATTTTTATTCTTAACATGAAAATTAATTTGCATTCAGGCTGGTGAGATTGTGAGTCAGATTCACTCAATTAATACACAAATGAAACACTAGTAAAATATTTTATTAAAAGTCAGATTTTTTGTGTACAAAAGACTTGTAGTGTTTACTTGCCAAATTTCACAAAATTATGCTCGGTATATTCATAGCTTATGTGTATAATTTCATGGTTACAAGGTTAGTCAAAATGATCAACCCTGTGCTCATAGATTAGCAGCATTGGTTAATATGTTAAATATATATTTCTTTTTATTATTATATTTTTATTATAGAAGTTATTTCGCATTGCCAGCTTACTATAAGGAATTAGGACTAATCTAAATCTAAGTTGACCGAACCTCATGTGATCTTATTGGGGCTACGGCCGAAAATATCGCTAAAAGTGAGGGCATCTAACTGAGGAAACAATGCACTCTAATCTTTATAAGTAAGAATAGTACATTTCACTAGTTTTAATCATTACCAGATTGGTTTCTAATCTTGATGTAAGTAGGTAGCTTGCTTTGATTGGAAGTTAATTCATTTCGGAATACCAACTTTGTGATAAAAGATCTTTTTAATCTTTGATTAACTTCTAAAAATATATTTCATTTCATGTCTCTGAACAAATTGAAATCCATAACTATGGAACATTTATTTAACTTTTGTTATCCCTGTCTATGTCTTTCACTCATTCAACAGCTTAATCGTATCATAACATGTTATGGGGTTCTTATTTTGAAGTAATATAATGATTATAACCCGTATTGTATATATCTAGTTCTATAAGTAATCGATAACGGTCATCTACCACATTCCCCCTAAACATCACGGTTTACAACATTGTTTGTAACCCAACTACTACATTCAACCGAAACAACATGATTTAAAGCGCTTTTAGTAACACCCAAATACCAACTTCTCCCAAAACAGAACCATTTATATTAGTGTTAGTAACGTCCAAGTTTTTCATTCCTTCAAAACAGCACAATTTTCAGTATTATTGTAACACCCAAAGATTATATTTTTCCAAAAAAGCACAACTTATAACATTGCTGTAACACCCAAATACCACATTCCCCCAAAACAGCGCAACTTATAGCATTGTTAATAAGATTCAAAGTCTCTGCAAACTTTAACCAGAACCAATTCCAAGATTGAACAGTCACCATATACCCAAATTCCAAACCAATATAAGGAGCAATTAAAATATCTTAAATGAAATGTTATTATACATGGTTGCACATTAAGTTTATGTTGGAATTTGTCTCCGCTGGCTCAACGGTAGACCAGGAGGCTTATAGAGCTCAAAAATCGGGTTTCAATACTCGTGGTGTTTAGAGCTAAAGCACATATAACCTACTGTGTAGCTTGGTGCTTAACAACAAACAAAGAAACCTACGAAACGAATATCAGAGGGTTCTGTTCAGTAAAACTTTATATTTTATCAGTTGTTCTTTCTACCCTAAAACTATTAAACACTTAATGAATTACTTTTACTTTTCAATTATACAAAAACCAAGTTAATATGAGTTTGAAACTCAATAGTTCTTATTTCATTGTCAATCAACTACGTTTAATTAACTTCAGTTTTTGTGATTTATTCACTACTCCATTAGTGGTGATGCGTCTTCTTTGAATTGAAGATATTGAGCTTTCTTTAATACTCATTTCCTGTACCAGTTTCTAAAAATGCAAAACACTTACTGGAAGTTGGCTGTGGAGCTAATAGGAGATTAAAGCGTAGTCAAATTAATTCTATAGATTATCAGCAGGAGGCGTTACGAAAAATTTAGATCATTAAAACATTTTTTTCGGATCAAACTTAGTCTAGCTGGAGACCAACCGGATGTGAGTGTTAATGAAGCTTAAAAGGTAAGAGAGCTGCTCGTCTCCCCCATCCAGTTAAGGTTTACTGTTTTAAATTGACAGCAAATGTTTGTAACAGTATTAAAGTAGTTCAAGGTTGTTGTTGTTTTTTTGATATTACAATTTTTGACCATGAAAGACATATGAAACATTTGGTCGCATATAAATACAAAAATACTTATTTTATAGATTATAACTCCAGCATAAGATTCCAGCCTTATCTATAATTTACTTTTGGTCCGAACGGAGTCTGGCATTTCCTGTGTTATAAACCAATTAATAAGTTTATCATATAAGCCATAAAATATATCTAGTTTGATTAAGGCACCGGTAAAACGCGGACTACACTATCAAAGGAGGCGCGTTAACGTCATATTGACGCCAAATCGTGTTCTTACATTGCCACAAACACAATGATTTTTCAGGAGAAAAACAAAAACAATATAAAGAAAAGAACATATTTATCACGAAAACATTCTTTTTTTTTCAAGTGCAATAAAAACATTACTTCAGAAAAACCCATATGGAATATGTACTTACCATTGTATCACATATTTAAATACGTGTTATGACACCAAAAGACTGTTCTGACGGATTTACTATTATATATCTATTTTAATATCGATGTTTGTTTAGTTGAATTTATATGTAGAAATGTACATAACTTAAACTGTTAAATATGTATAGCGAAATTCTCGCCTATTCACTAAAATTGTAAAAAAATCTTGAGTGTAAGAATCAACAGTACATGTGTGTACGTAAACACTGGTGTATCGTTTATATTGTTGCGTAAGCTGAAATCTCGAGAAACTCTCCTCACGCCTATAAATATAATCAATGCAACGAACCAAAGGACAGTATATATTATTGGTTTACTATAGTTGGTATGCTATAAACCTCGGAAGCTATAACTGTGATTGTCATAACGCTTAATAATTGGGAACTTCAGATATTTGACCAGGAACGTTTATAGAATTCGAATATTACAAACCATTTAACTTCAGCTGATTCATATCGGACATTATATAATTGTATCAATGGACAACTCGGCGTGTGGCCGGCGAAAAACGAAGAACACAGAGCTAGCTAGCTCCCTGTTAAGTGAATTGTATGTACACCTACTAAAAATTAATTCGCTCATCGTGAACCCTCGATAAGATATCAAGGAAGTTTCAGATCAAATAGAGGACTAAATACTGTTTGTAAGTTTGTAAAACTTTTGTACATATATCATTATTTATAATGACTGTTATTGTAAATTGTGTTGTTGTTTGTATATTAAAATATATTTGTATTAAGAAAAAACTGTGTGTATCAATCGTGTTGGCAAGTGTCATAAATTGGATACATACCGACATTTATCTATTTTCTAAATCTAAATTATCACTTAACTCAGTTTCAGGCTATTCGAAATTATAATACGTTACATAATAAATTGGGAGCTCATCCGGGATAAATTGTAATACGTAATATTGTGTACAGAAATATTTATGTATTATCAGAATCTTCACTGAATACTTTGCTCTTCATACGGCTAAAAATACTGAGGCCATTTTTTAATATAGTATTTTCACAAACCTCATTAAATATATTAACATATACCAAAAAGTGCTGAACACGGTCGTTTTCGATGTAGTAAGAATATTTGAAAACATCAGAAATCGATTATTTTTAATTAGCATTTTGATAACAAAATAACATCAAAAACGGCTACGTCCAGGAAAAGTTATCTATTCTAAAATATGTCGTCAAATTCCTTAGCAGGTATTCTTCCGGCGACTCAGTGGTAAGTCTGAGGGCTCATAACATTTCTGTTCAAATTAACAATACACGTAAATGTTAAACGTTCTTTAATGTTTTATAATCACTCTAATACTCATGGTCACAGTCGTTTTTGGTGCCATTACGAATTACAAACTCTCAAAACAGACGATTAAACATATCGAATTTTATATGCTTACAAATATTCGGACTTCATCCAAAACAGCCTATTCCATTATTTTTGGTGTGTATATGTATAACCGTTAAGAATGTTTATTTGTTTGTTTGTTGTTAAGCGCAATGTTACGCAATAGGCTATCTGTGCTCTGCCACCACGAATATTGGAACCTAATTTTTTGTTAATTGTCTTATAAATCTATTTCTTTTATATCGTTAAGGTAAGTGTTGTTTCTTTTGGGGGGTGCAGAATCTTTCTTTTAGTTGTGGGTACTGTAAAAGTGCATCTAGGACCCATTGGACAATTCGGGTCTAATCTAAATAGCCTTTAACCCAATTTAGCGAAAGAGTACATATTTCTGGACTCACAGAGTAAAAAGTGGGTTTCTCGAGCTGTTCCTGTTACCCTCTGGCCAAATGGTTAGCTTGCCAGCCCTTGAATCCGAAAGTGCATGGTTTGCATATCGTTGCCGCAAATACGCTCTCCACTATTAGAACAGAGAAGTCTAGAATTGACTGTGGGTGTTATTGACTAGTTGCATTCCCTCTAGCTTATCAATTCAAAATTAATGGCGGTTAACGCAGATAGCCCTTCTGTAGCTTTGCGCGAATTTTGGAAGTAAATGAACCAATAAAATGCTTCCCGCTACAGTAGTAAATTTCGTTGAGGTAGCCTTAGTAGCTCTGAACCTGAAAACTACAAAGAAACAAATCCACTTCCCTCATTAGCTTATCACGAAGAAGCAATTTTAACATATTATCAATAATCTTTAATTATAACGCAGATTTTTTTTCTGGGAGATTATAGTTTGTTTCTTGTTTCTTAAATTTCGTATAACTCTCACATAAAGTGACATATTAAGTACACATCTGTGGTATCTCAAGTCACTGATCACACGTCTCAGGTAGGTCCGACTAAAAAACAGGAGGGAAGTTTAATCCAAAAGATGTTTTGCAGAATAAATCTGAATTTACTTAGATGTTTGGCTGAGTGTGTGTATTGAAGAGACAGAACATATGTATTAAAATAAATTGAAATAATTAATAATTAATACAAAATACAAAAGTAGAAATCAAACTTACAAGCACAAAACACTGAAGTGTTATTTGTTTTGGCGAAAAGTTACATAGTGAGAATCAAACCCAGAATTTTAAGTTGTAAGTCCTTACACTAATTGCTGATCCACGGGGGAACCTAAATCGCTAAAAATCTAGCGAGCAGTGATGAGAAAATGAAAATAACTGACAGCCAAAACAGAGAGCGACACACTGAGAGAGCATGACATTATATGCCCTACCATGTCTCTCACTATAGGCTTGTCTGTCCACTCGTCCAAGGCTATTCCAATTTCAAAATAAAGAAAGATATATTTTCCAGGCATCATATGACTCGCCATTTGAAAAGATCGCCACCACACTTTCCTAGAGTGCTCAACTTTACACAATACTTCTAATGAGAAATGGCACACGAAACGTAACGTGAATGATCTAAAACGCTAAACAGTAGGAGAGAGAAATAGTTTACACCGTTTCGAGACCAATGTTTTGTAACCAAAAATACGGAGATTAAAAAAAAATGTAGGTGAACTTTAAGGACTCATCTTATTAATAGTAGGCAAGATATTAGGTAAAGGGTTATATATCACACATAATATCGTATGTAATTTTGCGTTTTGTCGCTATTATGCTAGACATGTGTTTCTTGTTAAGCACAAAACTACACAGTGGGCTATTTGTGCTGTGCCCCCAACTGAAATTGAAACCCGATTAGTAGCGTTATTAGCCCTCAGACTTACTGCTGATCCATTGAGAGCACTTATGCGTCATTTAGATTAAGATTATATATATTTATATATATTATAAATTGTTCTGCGAACTTACAACGCTAGAATCCGGGTTTCGATACCCGTGGTGGGCAGAACATAGATAGCCTTAATTAGCTTTGTGCTTAATTACAAACAAACAAACAATTATAAATTGTTATGCTATATCCTTCAAAAGTATTTTTCACTAATATTTTCATGTATTTAACTTCGTCCAAGAGATTGAATTGACTCGAAATTAGAATTCTGTGTATTTGGATTTCTGTTTGTATGTAAATCAAATTCAAAATTAATTTAACAAGTCCAACAAAGCCTATATCAAAAGACTTCTAGTTTCTGCCAAACCAGTCTTACGATAATCTTAGTTACAGGCTACGACAGCTTGTAATCAGAGCCATACCACTGTCACTTTGAGAAATTCCTACTTGTGAAGCAAAAGTCCAACCAAGTGTATGTGTTCTGTTGTATTACGTTCAAATGCTGTGAGTATAAACATTTTAACTTTGTAGTAATTGTTTAAAAAGTTTCGTGTTCACTTCATTAAATGAATAGCTTACACATATTTTTGGGATTCTTTTATTTTTACATAACCACCGTATAACATACCTACAAAACAAGATCTGTACATAGTTTGGTTTGGTTTTGAGTTTCCCGCAAAGCTACACGAGGGCTATCTGCGCTAGCCATCCCTAATTTAACAGTGATAGAATAGAGCATTGTTTCTCAGCCGGGTTACCCAGACGACCCCCACGTCCGGGCTTTGGTTGTCGCGACCCCCATTATCTCTACAAGGATGAAAAAACAGTTCGTCATAGTTCATAACAAAGGTGATAAATGCACATTCAGACAGCTCGAGGATTAGAAATTATTTTTTAACTCGGCCAACAGTTTAAGAAACACTGGACTAGAGTGAAGGCAGCTAGTCAACATCTCCCACCGCCAATGAATAGTTGGATTGACCGTGACTTTATAACACCCCACGGATGAAAGGGCGAGCATGTTTAGTGACCGGGATTCGAACCCGCAACCGTCAGATTGCGAGTCGAACGCCTTAATCACCAGACCCTCTGTGTATAGAAATAACTCAAACTAATATCAAGGCGATGAGCTTAATGCAAACTGAAAAAAAATAATAGTATTATTCTTTTATTAAATTTTGATAAGTAATTACATTTTCGACATAGTTACCATTTGCTACATTTTACAATTTGTTTGGGCAAAAATACAAGTGGTTTGGTCAAGTAACAATTTTCATATCCACACAGTAAGCTTATTATGTGTTTTCCTGTAAGCCATGCTTTGTAAGAACCTTGAGAAAGTGTTCTTACTTATAATACAAGAAACGAGATAATGTCACCTCTTCCACCAGGTGGAGATACAGAAAGTTTTTGTTTTCTTTGTGGTATGTGATTAGAATTTTCCCTTTATTTGAAAATGTTTAAGAAAACAACTACTGGTAGACACTATCAAAGGTGTGTTTAAAATTATCTCTGATAGAAATAAAATGTTCTCGTTTATATACTTAAATTTGCAGATTATCTGACTATAGGAATAAAACGTTCGGTTTTCTGTGGTGAAAACACTTCTCATTCTTCTATTCTCGGAGCAGAAATTTGCGTTATTGCATACGGCAAAACCACGAACGATTCAATTGAATTAAAAAGTTTTTCGTGCAAAGGATCAAGGAAAAATTATCAATTGTTTCTTTGAAATACAACAAATAAAATCCAATGCATTTTTTAACGTTAGTAGGAATGAGAATGGTGTCTTGAGATATCTTGTTCTTCTTCTTACACCAACTCAAAAACCCAGCACTCCTCTTTTGTTATTCCAGTCATACCCCAAAATTACATGAAAATGACAAGGCCTTCGAAAAATCAGCATTCCGCTGTTCTGAATCTAGCCATATTCTAAAGTCACAAAGAAGCAGCAAGGCCTTTACAAACAATGTTTTCAATTCTGTTGATTGACAACTAATATTCAAAAGAGCATCAATAATTGTATCGTTTAGCGATTTGTCAGGCTTAAATGTTTCTAATTCCCTGGAGAGTATAGGAATGTTTCCTGCTTTCAAAACACATGACATTCCTTCAATATATTCCAAGGCAGGGAATGCTACGGACTTCAGTAGAGGCCTGTACGTTTCTTTAATGACAAGGAGTGATGTCTCATACTTTCTTCCTCTAAGTGTTGATTATGTGTCAGTGGAATCGCGATGTTCTTGTCTTCAAAGTAACTTGAACTATTCCTCGAAGTAAAATGTGGTACTGATTTTTATTTTTCAGACATTTCATCTCCAGAAGAAGATTGGGAGAACGTGGGGATATTTTTCTTTCTCATAGTGATCTGTCTGAAATAAACCGTTTGATTTTACCTGATCGTTTATCTATAAGATTTTAGAAAATTCATTAGATTCCGGGAATGTAATTACTTTTAAGTCATCTTTTGTTTGTGGTTGTTTACGTCCAGTCTTCGTTCGCGTGGGTAGCTTTCTTTTTCATACTGTTAGATTAAACGTATTTGTGACTTTTTTTTTCTATATAGCTATTTTACAGGCTAATATATGAGGACACTGTTATACGGATGGACATGTGGACTTATCTTGAGGATTCAATCAAACGTCATAAATTTTGCTTTTTAATTCTTTCCCATTAAAACATTGCATGTGATTGTTGATAGTTACTCGACCTTCGGAAATAAACATTTTTGTGTTTTTGATTCTTTGTCAACACCATTATTATCGCATTTTTTATACTTGAAAATGTATATTCAGCTTTTTAACTGCAATTATCTGGGTCAGTAACGTCTTCAGGAAAAACGACATCATTTTCACTTTTGTGAGGTGATTGATCAACGATGTGATAACCAACAAGGTTACAAAGGTCTCAAAAAATTTCGTATTGTGATAAAATTCCAAGAGGAAGTACATTATCAAAACAAATTCTTCTACTCTTTGTTCTGAGGTGTTGAAATATTTATTATATATTTGTTTTAATTCTAGTTCTTTGGATGTACAAATTTTGCGACAGAAGGATAGTCCTGCGTTGTTTTAAATGGAATTTACAAAGTTTTTGGCATAATACTCGAAAACACCTACTTAACTTTGAGTATAGTATATAGGTCTTGATGATTGTTTAAACTTTTTATATATAATAACTTGAAAACATAAACATTGTTCGCATATACAAGGCTGTCTTCTTTTGCTTTCCAGACTTGAATCTCCATTTCTATTGCATTTTCAGTTACAGTCTCTCGCTTAGTTACTACGGTAAGTGTCAGAGGCTCATTAAGAATTGAGAACAAACGAAGAAGAGTGTTAAAAAAAGACTAGAGCATAACGACTTTTTTCTCTCATGTAAGAGGAAAAGGAAAGCAACTGGATCCCTGGGTTCTACTTAGGTCTTCTGTTACTAAACATTAAACAAGACAAAGTAGTTTTCAATATAAAATATTGTGTCGTAACTGTGATGCAACAACCATTTCTGAAAGTAACCATTGTTGGCAAAATACAGAAGTGAATTCTGGTACGAGCGTCAAATACCATACGTAGATTCTAAAAACAAACAAACAGCTATTTCAGAACTCGAGCAGATGTCATGATGTGATGTCCTGTTTCTTTTCATTGATTATTCCTAATTAAGTGCTTCTTCTCGGTCTAGTGGATGGACAACGTGGAATATCCTGCCAGACTAATTTAAAACACCATTTACGATAGTTTTGTTTTGGTTCATCAGTAGGAGATTTTATGTTTGTTTTAGCGCAAAGCTACACTATGGGCTATGTCCGTAAACTTAACGCTGACCCACCGAGATACATTGTAGAAGACTTGATGAAATGTAAAATCGATGGCAAAGTTCGAATGTGAGCTGCTTCTGTATCGTACTTTATATTTCCATGAGAAAACAAGGTACATTGGTTTCGTTTCCGAGGGCCAAAAAAAAAAGTTATGATTTGATGTTGTATGTTCATATGACAAACGATATGAACGTGTATGAAATTCCTCATATCTTTTAGCACGATGATATTATTTTATAATAATTGAATTCATGGAAGAAAGTTTTTATCACACATATGCTGGGTATTTGGTAGTATCGCAAAATCATGCTTTTTGCGAATTTCGTTCGGGGTAAATGAGATACAGACACATATGGTACTCTGAGGTTATTTTGCTTTTTTTAAACAGCGTAATTTTGCGCTGCCATCCTTAAATAACAGCGATGATTATCTTCCATATCCACCTTTCTGGCAGTTTTAACTTCCGGTGTATTGACGCATTATCTTCCATATCCACTTTTCTGGCAGTTTTAATATCCGGTGTATTGACGCACTTACCAAATGAAGAATTTTCAAGTTCAATATCAATACTGTTTTTTTTTTCGTAAATAAATGAAAAACGTTGTTGAAACTGAAATGATTGACTGCAAGAATATCTTAAGTTCTTTATCCGTTCAGGTCCTTCGATTTCTGGACTTTTATCGACTTCTTATGAAAGTGAAAGCGATCCTGGAAATAATGATAAAATTCATTATCGTTGTTCTTGCCTGTTTTTTTCCCAAACATACAAATCAACCAGTGCACACCTGCTGTCACATCATGCTTGATATAACCGTCGCGACCCAAGGAAATAGATTGGGGATCCCAAATATTGTTTTATTCTCTGAATCCTCTGGTTTCTTGGTTAATTTCAGCAATTTGTGTTTCTGATGAAAGCAAAATGAGATTTTTCAACAAATGTTTCAAGATCAAAAGAATGATGTGTTACTTCAAACATAGTCGCCATATCCGTAAATAACACAAATACTAAACTGAAATTTACTTTTAGAGATATTACAGTAATTTGCTTTTCAGTCTTCATCACTTCGTCAGTCTTGAATCTCTCAAACTTTTAAACTTTCATATAAATTGATGGAGTATTCAATACCAGTTATTTAGATAAATCAACTATTTCATATATAAAGGCGAAAGGGCTTGTTCTGAAGTAGTGATCTGGAATTTGGAGCTGACGAACCGGGTTCGAATCCATGTGATACTACAAAATATTCCTTGCACTTTAAGTTGTGAATGCTTTATAAGAGTGATATTTAATCTCTTAGCGTTTATGGTGGGTGCTGCTAACTCGCTGCTTTTCTTCTGACCAACAGTTCAAAATTAGGGATGGTGGCAGCTAGACTTTGTAGCTTTGCCATATCCATAAAATACAAATATAAATGGTTTCAAAATTAAAACGATCCTTTGTATGATATTTGATATAAATACAAACTGTATATATAAAAGTTTCTCAAAGTGCAAGCAAAGTAATTAAACAACAGAATGAATTCACGATCTAGTACAATAAAATATGTTCGCTTTCACCACGTGGTGTCGTCCCAGTTGAAAGGACTGATATATTTCATCCTTCCCTAAGTTATTCAAGAACATTCTGATAATTTTCCTAAATTCCGCGTAGATGTTCTGCGTATAACTACATGGTGTCTTTGTAAGCAGAATGTGAAGGGTCGTTAACTTATGTTAGTCCTTTAGCTTAGATAAAAGTAATGTACAACAATGATTAGTCAATTCCTGGAGTTAAGCCAAACTCATTTCAAGGGGTGGCATAGATACTTGTACAATATTAAGTAATAATATGAGGGTTTTATCTTCTTTAAGCAACGTAGAGTGAGAATTATTGTTGACGAAGGTTCAAGTAGTAGAATATCGTACTAGTATTTTATGGTTCTGACCTATTCCAGTTTTGGCCTTGCAATGACGTAAGAAGCACCCAGAAATTTATGACAATCGAACACTGAAGCCGAACGGTTTATTTCTGAAAAAGAAACATGTTTTTAGTTTGTTTGTTTTAAAGTACAAAGGTACAAAATGTGCTATCTGTGCTGTGCCCACCAAATACAAATTTTAAGCCCTCAGGAAAAAGTTATGTGTTTGAGAATAAAGATTGTGTTTTATTTAGTTACAGGTGTTAACTTTATTCCCTGTTGAGTATTAATTATTAATTAAAACAGTAGCTGAATATCACAACTATTTATTGCACTCATTTGTTAGAAAACGTACTAAACGCCGACATTACGGATCCACATATGTAATAAGGGTTTCTGATATTTTCAGATATTCTTATTGCAGTAAAAGCGGCCTTGCCCACATGTTTTTGATATGAGGGTGTGTTTTTTTATTTTGTTTCTGAAAACATATTAGGGCTCCTGAACATAGTAGTTTGTGGTGTCGTTAGAAGCTCTCAAAAACGTCTATTAAAAATAACGAATTTCTGATGTTTTCGAACATTCTTGTAACATTTAAAACTATCCAGTCCAGTGTTTTTAAGAGTGTGTCAATTACGGAATGTGATGGGATTTCTCGAAATACATAAGTTGTTCTGGACACGACCATGTCTTGCGTTTTTGCGTTATTATGAGCTAAATATTCATATTAAAACAACGGGTTCTTAATATTTTAAAATATTCTAGCTGCATTAAAACCAGTCATATCCAGCGTTATATTTGATTTTGTGTGTATATGTGTGTGTGTGCTAAGATGTTTGGTGAAGATTCTTATAATATGTAAATATTGCTGCAAACAGTCATTTTTGTATCTTTACTCATACTTAAATATGCGATAAAATATTTTGTGCTATTCTATGAAAATAACATAATTAAATATAATTATTCTGATCTAAGAAACGTACACGAAGTGAGCTGATTTAAAATTCTCTTCATGTTTTGCCTTTGTGATTTTGTTTGTTTGTTTGAAGTTAAGCACAAAGCTACACAATGGGCTATCTGTGCTCTGCCCACCACGGGTATCAAAACCTGGTTTCTAGCTTTGTAAGTCCGCAGACATACCGCTGTGCCACTGGGGGAGATGCCTTTTTTTGAATGATATGGAAAAGAATTCTGCTTAGTTTTATACTTTAAAAATATTATGATAATAATCAGAGAAATGCTGTTCTTGAAGAAATATAAATGACGATAAGCTTGGAAGGGATCAGGTCCTCCAGGCCCTTCCTAAAAGGGTTATGCTTC
Source organism: Limulus polyphemus (assembly GCF_000517525.1). Lineage (NCBI taxonomy): Eukaryota > Metazoa > Arthropoda > Merostomata > Xiphosura > Limulidae > Limulus > Limulus polyphemus. Next base: position 272,957 of record NW_013666571.1, on the reverse strand, counting down.
CTACCATTTCTTATTATTGTATTCCAAATTCTAAAATGCAGCGATTCGTCATATTAAAAAGAATCCTTCCGTCTTTGTGCCTTGGCATTATTTAAAGCCTCAATACAGTTATAGTTGTTTTTCTTCTGGGGACAGGTGTGGTCTAGTTGTTAGCGTTCCCAGATTGTGAGGGTTTGCGGTTCGCACCCGGTTGCCACAAAAACGTGCTCCGCTTTTTGAAATTTGGGTCGTGGTGCACCAAAAGAGTTGCGGTCAAAACAAACTACTCGTTCAACATTAGGGACAACTAAGCGCAAGGTGACTTCTTGTAGCTTTATGTGAGAATTCTAAACAAACTAACAAATTATCATTTTAGCCATACGTTTTGTTCTATTGGCCTCTCGAGCTAACGGAAAATGCATTTTAGCAAAACTGACAAAACTAACCTACCATTTCTTTCAAAACTTTCTGCTTAAATTGGACTGGAACTGTTCTAGTCATAAAACATTCTTGACCTAAAAAGTCCTGTTGCTCTCGTAAAATTTGAAATATCGTAATATTGTTTTTCAAGATATTCATGTACAAGATTGAATTATTTGTTTTTCAAAATTCACAGTGAAATATCACGTTTTCAACTTTCTATTTTCTGTTCCAATAATCTTATATTTCATAAAGTTATGTTAAAACATATCTATTGTTAACCCTGTGAATGGTTGAAATTTTCTTATTTAAGGTATGGGTTATACCACATCATTGAAAATCCATTCCTCTGAAACAAAAACTCTTTTGAATTATCATATACCAACACAGAGTGACATCAATTACACAATGGGCTATCTGTGATCTGTCCACCACGGGTATCGAAACCTGGATTCAAGCGTTGTAAGTCCGCAGACATACCGCTGTGCTACTGGGGGGCCATATTGATTTGTATTTGCCTTTTTAATAGAAATATATAAAATTATGTTTTAACTCCAACAGTTGGTGATGTTTCACATACACATCAAAATTACATAGACTGTCAAACAGAAACATTGTAATGATTGGAGACGGCTTGAATGGGTAATGAAGAAAAACTTTAATATAAGTTTAACATAACAGCAAATGCACAACGTTTCGACAAGGTTTTTGTCATCATCAGGTATTTTACGCTATTTTTTATCATTTCGGCCATATAACAATTCGTGAGTGTAAAATTTGAAATTAAAAAAAATCAAACAATGTATTTCGTGGTATTATAAAACTCGTATTGGTAAAATGATTGATGTGTTTCTTTGACTTGCAATAATAATATGTGATTTCATTTATAAATATTAAAATTCGTTTCGAATTCCATTATTCTGCGAGATTGTTTATTGGATTGTGTTTTTTTCAATAATGCACATAACTTATGGTTACGGATAAAATATTTAATTTTTATTCAATTTCCTGTGATTAGACGTCTAAGCGATTTCATGTTTATTACTCAAATTTTGAACTTCTTTTATCAAGTTCGCAAAAAAAATAAAGAAATCGAAACATAACATGCAGTTTTTCTTTTCACCACTTACAAGGCCAGGTGGTTAGGGCGCTCGACTCGCAATTTGTGGATCGCGGGTTTGAATCCCCGTCCCACCAAACATGCTCGCTCTTTCAGCCGTGGGTGCGTTATAATGTGACGGTTAATCGCACTATTCGGTGGTAAAAGAGTAGCCCAAGAGTTGGCGGTGGGTGGTGATCACTAGTTGCCTTCCCTCTAGTCTTACACTGCTAAATTAGGGACGGCTAGCGCAGATAGCCCTCGTGTGGCTTTGCGCGCAATTCAAAAACAAACAAACAAACCACTTACTATAAGACAGTATGAAACGTTGTGAAAAATAAACAAAAAATGTTCTGGTTTCGCGTGTATAAAATTGTATAGGTAAAGCTATAGGATGAAAGTTTATTGAAATCTCATAAAGAGGGAACTTAAACATGGGTTAATTTAATACATAATATATCTAGAATTTTTAAAAATGATAAGATCGTTTGTAAAGCTTTGCTCACATAGATGCCCGAGTAAGTAGTGCAAACAAACAAAGGATTATTTCAATATATCAGTATCACCAATGTAGAATGATATCTGCTTCATATGTAATTAAACAATAATAGTAAAATATAATGAATATATCTTTACATTTGTATCCCTTACCCTTCTCTTCTTTCCAGTTCGGTGCATGACAAAAGTACTGTTCTGCTAATAATATCTCACAGAGGATTGAAGGAGGAGAGAGGATAGTAACAGATCTGCACGTATAACGTTAGATCCAAGTCTTATCAGAACAACTATTTGTCTATGTATTAACAAAGGTTATGGCCCAAAATATAAAAAAGTTGTTAAAATAACAAAGTATTTGTAATTTCCTATGGCAATACCTCTCTATATAAATTATTGGAAATGATAATAAGTTATCTAGGAAGTTAAAGTGCGACATTTGTGCTGTTATATTGATAAATACTTGTTTCGAAATATTGATCGTGAACAGGACAAATGTGAAATGTTTTTTTTTTGTATACATGGTTAAAATATTAATCACTGTAGCCTGTTTTAGAAGTCAATACTACTAGTCATATTTGCTATTAAAGTGAAACATATGAAATATGAAAGAGCTACTTTGGTAGGGCATAGAAATGAATAAAAACACCATAACCCGAGCGATTTCGAAAGATGGACCTTTCTTCTACAGGGGCAAACTGGGAAGGAATAATTATCTTAATTTATATATTTTACATGTGTTTCTCCCATCTAACAATCTGTTGGTGCATTTTGCATGTCGTTTTGAAAAGTTTATCTACATATTTAATTTTTCAAGTATTTATATCGTTTCCACTTTCTTCACGTTAGTTACCGTTTTTAACATATTTCTACTCATAATTTTTACTTTGCGTATTATTCCTAGCTTGCTCTCTTTTAACGTGTTTTTATCTAAGTCACATAGAACGTGTTTTCTTCTGGTATCTATTGTTTTTAGTGTTATTTACAGCTAAATCTCTTTTTTTGTGTTATTTACAGCTAAATCTCTTTTTTGTGTTATTTACAGCTAAATCTCTTTTTTGTGTTATTTACAGCTAAATCTCTTTTTTTGTGTCGTTTACGTGTTTTATGTACATAGGTATCGATTTACGGGATTTTCAATTCTATAATCACAGTAAAAGTTAGAGAAAAATAATACTCAGTAAATCTTAACTAGTAGCAATAGAAACGTATTAAAATGTCAAACCTATAAACTTTGTCAACCTATGATTATTATAAAAATGACTTTTGTATAAACGTCATCAATCACCTGAGAGAGCTTGTATAGTTTTACATATACACCTATACTTTGACTGATCACTATGGTTTACTGGTGTGCTAATAAAAAATAGCAGTTGAGGACCACACTTTGAAAACTGAATACACACACACACACACACACACACAAACGTATATATGTATGTATAGATTCTTGTTAATGTAGATATCACACACAGAACAAACGAAGCCTAAAGGAACATAAGTAGTTTAAGCTAAGTATTGGAAATTCTGCATGTAGTTCTGTGATGTTACTCAAATATAGAATACGTGTTAAAGTGGTGAGTCGATGCTAGGGATATTCAACAGCATCATAGTGTGTAGATATACCCTAATCATTGTGACTTTTTAATAGTGTGGAAAATAGAATAAATTACCACAAATCAACAGCGTAGATAGCCCTCGTGTAGCTTTGCGCGAAATTCATAACAAACCAAATCGATACCATGAATAGCACCACGGGAATCACAGGACATTCAAAGTATAATATCTGAGATTTCGGGTGGAAGAAGCAGAAACACCCGCTGTGTTTGTAACACAGTGTTACAACTGTTAAAGATATGGACACGCTGCTGCAGCGTGTAAATCTCTCCACGTGGACTGTGGTGGAGACTATTATAACTCAGAATGCCTGAAACAGTATAATAACCCACTATGCCGTAACTGCCAACAGCAACATACATCTAATTATAAAGGATGTCTTAGATATAACTACATCAAAACTAGAATGTACAATATACACAATAAGCCAAAGCAAAGTGAATCAGACAGACACAATCCGAAAACACACATTAACAGAAAAACACCACTATTATCTACACCAATAACACAAAACACACCCATACAGACTACATCATTCACTTAGGCAGAGGCAGCACGATCACAACCGCTAAATCGAGAAACGCAAAGACCAACAAAACAAATCCAGAATCAGACAGACACAATCCGAAAACACACATTAACAGAAAAACACCACTATTACCTACACCAATAACACAAAACACACCCATACAGACTACATCATTCACTTAGGCAGAGGCAGCACGATCACAACCGCTAAATCGAGAAACGCAAAGACCAACAAAACAAATCCAGAACCAACTTAAGACTTCAAATGTACAACAAATAAAAACTCACATCACAGAAAGTCGACTACAAACATACTTGAGACTTAAACAAATCCCATCCACGAAGCAATTAAAAATACATTCTTAGAATTCACACAACAGTATAGAAACCCCCAAAACAATACAGACGGCTTCACACTTTTAATATAGATAGCTAAACAATACCTAATACCTGTTATTCCACAATTATACCCTTATTCTTCAGCCCAAATACCACACAATCAATTAACAAAACATCTGAAACCAAATAAAATTGAAAGTCACCCCATTCCAAAGCTTCACCTACACCAGCCATCGGTTAACATTCTTGGACATGGCCCTGAAAAGGACGGGTTAAATAGATAATAAAATAAAAAGACTACAACCTTCAAGCTAAAATAACAGCCAAGGAGGGAGGAAGAGGTCAAAATGCATCTGACCCTCCCAGGTATACACAAGACCTAAATTCCGATGATGCTCTGAACGAACGAATAGCACCGCCCTCAGAATAAGCGAAAGGAAAGGGAGATATAGGAATAACATGTGCAAAAATTTACCAATTACTAATATATATGTATTAATAATCATCCGAATTCAACCAAACTTAAACTTTTGCCAAATGTTAAGAATAAGTACAAATCATTTGGGTAATAAATATACTTCTATATCATTTTCTTGACACGTGTATAATGTTAAAATAATATATAAGAAACACACAACGTTCAAATCATTACACAATTAAGAACATTTTTAATTCAGGCCAATCTATGAACTCTAAAATGTTGCCTTTACATGTTTCAATGTTTACCAAGTTATCATCAGGAGTAAACGTGCAAGATATAAGTGTCATATTTATTCATTCTCAGATAAGTCGTGTGACTTGTATGCAAGTTTAAGAAATGTAAACTTATTGAACAAATCATTGGTTCCTTAACCGAATAAGCTTACTTATGGTCTACCCTGTATTGCTTTTGTAACTTAATTCTGTCACTTGCTACTAATTAATGACAAATTATTAAACTGTTTCGTTTTAACGCAAGGTGTAGTACTTTTATTTTAATGATTAGGCAATGATACCCCAATTAACTATAAGACATTTGTGTTATCTAGCATGTTTTTTTGTATATGCAGTTGCAAACTTTATTACTTTTTCTTTAAAATAATCGTGTTGAATTACAATTTTCGGGGTATATTTTGTTTCAATTATTCAGATTAACGTTTAACTGTAAGCCATACGAATATCGTTAATTGGTTTTCTATTATTTAAAACTCAGTCATTCAGTCAGAATAATTCCATACAATATATGATTATTTTTTTTCATATTCAGATCTTATTATCCGATACTTTAGATGATTAGACCATTAATATATTTTGAACACCTGCATTGTTTTTCAGGTATAATAGACTGTAGAGCTTCATTTGAGTGAAATATTGTTCTGATTTACTAGTGCAGCTTCATTTCAATCTAACATTGCTCTGATATACCAATTGAAGTTAACATCAACGTAACATTTCTTTGATATGTTAGTAAAACTTCCAATACGTTTATTATTAATTTGGTCAACTAATCAAGACATACAGTAGTGTGTCGTGCGGCCAAAACAACCCGCTCGACAAAGTGCTGCTATTAACTGGAGTGATAGTTTAGCAATTTTCCTCTTTCTGTATCTCAGACTGGGTTAAACCAAATTTTCCCACATTTTCAGTTTAAGTGCTCTAGTGAATCCTTATCTTACATATCAAATTTCAAGGCAATCCATTAATAAATGAACGAGATATAAAATCTCCAAGTTTCATTGAATTCTTCTTATTTTTTCTTCGCACCGATCGAATCGCATCGAAACGTTATTTGCTAAAAAACATATTTAACTTTAAAGGAGTTATTTTCAAATTTCATACACTAATAGATGTTTATAACCTAGAGTTACGTGTCAAACATGGTTTGAATATAACTCACATTTGCAAAGCTACTCAACAAAAACAGCTCAATTTTGACCCAAATATTTGCGCACGCACCCGCAAAAAAGTCACATGACTTATCGGCCTGAAATCTTTACCACAGTTTCATCTAAGATTAAAAGTGAACCTTTCATAGTTTCTTATCATCATAATTAAAGACAGCTGTTTTAGTGCGAAAAGCTACCACGATATATTTTGAAGAATCTGATTGGTTCTGCAAAGTATATGTCTGTTCCGAATAATAAGGTTGGGAGTCTAAAGCTAATGTTAGTTACTATCGAATGTCATTTTCTTACTTGCTGTGGTTTGTTGGTGTGTATTGATAAAAGTCATGATATCTATTCAAAAGCACCTTAGGTGTGAAAAAAAGGTGCAGCCAAAAAAGGAATGAGCGTGCGACTTATAGTAATTAAATCAAAATAGGCGACCAAACTTGTAGCTACATTTATGGCATTATAAGAATGTTACAGCAAATATTCATTCATTAGATAGGCAGGCCGAGTTTTTTGTTTTACCCATCATCACGCCCCAAGCTGAACAAACTTTGCCTAAAATGTGGCCTAACCAGTAACCTATACAATGAAATTATAAGCTCTTTAAACTTGTATTCAATATTTCTTTAGATACAATCTAAAATCCTGTTTGCCCTACCGCTAGCAACATCACACTGCTGAGATGGCTTTAGAGATTGATCAACTATTTCACCAAGATCACTTTTTTCATGACACTGTTATTCCCAAAGTTATTCCCATCCAAATTATACTTATAATTTAATTATGATAACCAACATGTATTATCTTACATTTATTATAATTAAAACCCAGTTGCCATTTATTTGCCGAATTCACTAAATGATCTAAATCCTTTTGTAAGTCAGTAGCCATCCTTTCACAGCAAGGAACACCCAAGACATTAATATAATCTGCAAATGTAAGTAATTTATTGACCATTCTATCATTTATGTCATTGATGTAAATCCTAAGGTAGATCCTAAGACTGAGCCCTGATGTACCCCCCCATTTGTGATATTAATCCACTTTGACTGAACTCCATTTGTAACAACCCTCTGCTTTCTTCCATCTAGCCACATTTCTATCCAATTTGCTAACTTATCCCACACACATCTATAGAGATAATTTTTTGCAAGCCTTTTATTTGGCACATTGTCAAATGCTTTCTGAAAATTCAGATACGCCAAATCTACACTCTTACCCTCATTTAAATAAGCAGTAACCTTTTCAAAGAATGTCAAAAGATTTGTAAGGCAAGGTTTTTCCTTAGTGAAACCATGTTGATTATCCAATAAAATTCTAAACTATGTTAAATGGTTTTGCAAAGCATCTTTTATCAGACATTCTAAAATGTTTCTCACAACTGATGCAAGACTAATGAATCTATAAATACTAGGACATTTTTTATTAACTCACTTGAAAAGAGGAGTTACATTAGTTAACTTACAATCCTCTGTTACCTGCCCACTATTCAAGGACTGACAAAAATAGTAGCAAGTGCCTCACATATCCAATCTTTAACCTCCTGCAAAACCCTTGGGGAAATATTATCTGGCCCAGGAGTCTTATCGTTCTTTAAACTTCCCAATTTTTTTTAACCAGCTCAGAATTAATGCAGTCATCCTGTTCGATCTTGTTAACATCTATTAACTGTTCAAGATGTAGAATACTGCATAAATCTTTAACAATCTAATTTTGACAATGTTGGTGTTAGTTGTAATACAGCTCGTGTAATGACTAAAATAATCATGAATGACACTTCTTCATAAGTAGTATAGAATATATTTTATACTGGTATAGTCGTGTAATATTTTTCAAAATTTCAATGCAGTTTCTGCATGCAGTTACGACCGAAAGTCTCAAGGTCGTAAACTTGTTCTAATCCTTTTACAGAGGAAAAGCTTACATACTACAACATTTGTTCTTAAGTCTCAAGCTAGCATGAGTGTGTTTCCGTACGGATTTCTTGGAAAGCAGCTTATTCCAAGACGCAGTACTGAAACCTGTACATCTTGTTTTCCTTGGATTAAGGTTGCGTGTAGAACATTGTGAAGTATGTACCCTGTGGACGCGTCGAATATCTGACTTTCTTTACTTCATCATCGTATCTTGTTTTATATATCTCAACACTAGCAGCCGGACGAGACAGAATAAGTTCGACCAGTTAAGATAACAGAACACTAGTTTGTAGATACAAATAAGGAATGTTTGTGTTTCAAACTCTGCTTTTGTTTGCTTGTTTTCCTTTACTGTCCACGTTCAAAATAATCGTTGTCCTGAACCAGCAATTGTTGAAACTTTTGGCTTTTCTGTTGGACACCAGTAGACTAGAATATCACGACCACAGCACGACAAACTAATATAAGTTTTTCAAACTCTGCTTTTGTATGCTTGTTTTCCTTTACTGTCCACGTTCAAAATAATCGTTAAAAAACTTATATTAGTTTGTCGTGCTGTGGTCGTGATATTCTAGTCTACTGGTGTCCAACAGAAAAGCCAAAAGTTTCAACAATTGCTGGTTCAGGACATTCCCTTCAGTTATTACTTATGATTTAAGTCCTTTTAACTTAGCAGAAATACAAATATTTTGAGGAGAGTAGTTTTCTTCTGTAATTTTGTGTAAAGCTACTCATATCTGCGTTAGTCGCACCTAAAATTAATGGGGAAGGCAGCTAGTCAACACCACCCATCGCCAATTATTGGGCTACCTTTTTAGCAACGAAAAGTGGGATTGATCGTTACATTATAACGCTTCCACTACTGAAAGAGGCGAACTTGTTCGGTGACAGGATTCGAACTCACGACCCACGGATTGCGAAGAAAGTAGTAATCATCGATAACTTTATGTTCAGTGATATAAGCATGGGACATATCTATATGGGTAAGAATATTTGTTTGGTAATACAATACTAAATAAACAATAGTACTGTTCGTAACTATTTTAGCTTGGTTGTTAACTTTAAGCAGAATAGTTTCTATAAAGTTAATTAACAAAAGCAAAAACACTGTGAACTAAGTATCCCATGTTAATCTAAATTAATTTCTGTTTTCGGTTCGTGAATTATTTTGAATGGTGTATTTTTTCAGTATGATTCATCTGTCTTACTTAAAACGGTTTATGTATTAGGTATTTTAATAGCCTGGGCTGTCTTTACTTCCTTAACAAAGCTCTACATGTAAACAAAAACATACACATAATACAGGTTCATCACTAATTCGCATCTGCTAACACTGTTCGTGTCGGATGTGGATCCGAGGGTTCATGGTTTTTGTTTTGTTGTCGCAAACCTCTGCTCTGCACTTTTTGGTGTGTTATAAGTAGGGATGCACGGGTAGTAAAATTTGGCCAAATACCGGGTCCGGATACCCTCACTAAACTTCGGCGGGGCCCGGGTGTCAACCGAGATTGGGTTCTCCCCTCGCCCCCCCAAAAAAACCAAACATACACAGAAATTAGAAACAAAAAGAAAATTGACGTTTATTACACTTAACCGAATAATCACCAACAGAACATTCAAGCTTTACTTTCAACTTTCAATGCCTAGTTCTCAAGCCATTGCCTGTTATTAACCCCTATTGTTCTATGAATCCATTACTTACAGCGGGTTGTCAGTCTTTGTTGCTCAGAACACGTATTTTTTTTTAACTAAACCAATTATTGACTGTAACTTTCAGTACCGCGTAAGTTGCCACAAAGATTAAGACTTAGATGCCATTTTCAATTACCTGGATTCGGTTTTCTTTAACTTCGACACTCGGCCGGAGCCGAGTATTATCTGGAAGTCCAATACCCGACCTGGGACGAATATCTGGCCGGATACCCTTGCATTCCTAGTTTTAAGTGAAGTTCAACTACCACTATTTGACTTGAGTAGACCTAAAGCTGGCTTCTGCTCTAACACATCGGTTCTAAATAAGGGACGGTTCGTGCAGATAGCCTTTGTGTAGCTTTGCGCAAACGCTAGAAAAAAAACCAAAAACAATCCCCTCCTTCATCTATATACGTAATCGCGTTTAGCTTTCTTTTTTCTTGTTTAATTAAAGTGGATTAAAATAATTAAGATTGACAATATATACTGTATTATGAAATCAAAAATTAAACTATTTATTTGAAAAATTAAAAATGTACAATTATAAATTTTCTTCTATTGCACTTAATGAGAACTTAATTTGTTGCAAGTTAATTGATAAAAGTGTCTTAGTTTCCTTGTAAACTCAGAACCCCCTAACAATAGCAATAGTTTGTTATGAATTTCGCGCAAAGCTACACGAGGGCTTTCTGCGCTAGGCGTCCCTAATTTAGCAGTGAAACACTAGAAGGAAGGCAGCTAGTCATCACCACCCACTAACAACTCTTAGGCTATTCTTTTACCAATGAATAGTGGGATTGACCGTTACATTATAACGTCGCCACAGCTGAAAGAGCGAGCATCTTTGGTGGGACGGGGATTCGGACCCTCGCACCGTAGATTGCGAGTTGAGCGCCCTAACTACCTGGTCATACCAGGCCAAAAGAATTAGTAAAAGCTATTTACTTTTAAGTACATTTGATGTATTTATCGTATGTTTTCTTTAAAATAATTCGAAATTTTCATTGTAGCAGAGCTGTTGAAACCAAATGTTTTTGTTTCACTTTAAATGAAATGTATTTGTATTAAGAATAGTGTCAAACTGAAGCACATCTGCAACGTTAAATTTTAATTTATAATTATCTTCAAAATGTTTATTTCGTTAATATTTTAAAAATAAATTATTTATCCTCATTAAAGTCATAGCTCAATCCAATGTCAGGCCACATGTTATTGTACCATCACTTTAGAAAAATCCACGAGATTCTCAAGTTGTGTTGCTGGTCTTTGAAAATTAAAACAGTTCAGAATAACAACCTGTTAGAAAATTCTGGAAAGAATGAAAGAAGCTCTGATGCTTCTTATAGTTACGTATCTTGTGTGTAGATTTATCGATCCAACGATGTTTTACGTGCGCAACAGTAGAATTACCACTTAGGCTCAACAACGTCGCTGGTAATGTAGTATGCTAATTTATTATACTGTAATAACTTCTGAACTTCTGTGTTTAACAACGCCGTAGCCAAGATTTATTTCATTAATATATTCACATAAAGTCAGCAGAACTTTCTTTAAGGCTAATATGGAGTATCAACAGGTTGGATGGCAATCTCTCAAAAACAAATGATTGTCGTTTGTTTATCTCTCGTTGATTTCTTTAATTTGCAAGTGTAACCATGAAATATACTTATATGCTTAAATAGTTCATTTTACATTATTTATAAGTTCTCCTATTCTATTATAAGCATAAGAAGCCAAATAACAACCATACCGTTGTTCCACTGTATAGTTCTTCTACAAAGGTCAGAAAAGGAAAAAAAATCATAAAGATTTCTTTTTTTTTATTTACGCTAAAAGGATTATTTTTTTTCAAAGTTCAGTGACCGATTTCTATGAGTAGAATAAGTCTGAAACTTTTGTATGTTTGCTTCAATAGTACATATTACATTTATCGATGAATAAAAATAATTATACCTTATGGAAAAACATTTTACAAGATAAATCATATACAATGATATTTTAAACGTAATTAAAAAGCATGACTCGCGTTTTACAATATACTCTAAAAAAATGAAATATAGAATGACTTGGTTTTTTTTTAATTGTTAAAAAAAGTTCAATAAAGAATGGTGGTTTGGGTTTTGTTTCAGAATTCTTCTCCCAAAGTGACACGAAGGTACCTGCACACAAGCGTTCCTAATTATGTTCCGTACACTAGAGGAAACGTAGACAGGCAACAGACCTACCAAACAATCATTCCGAGGGATCATGGTTTGCGGCCTATAGCGCAAAAACGCGCTCCGCTTTGAAGTCATGGGAGAGCATTCAGACAAGAGCCGGTTTTGAGTTCGGGGTTAGGTACGCTGACTAGCTGCCTTCCCTTGAATGTATCAACTCAAAATTAAAGGCAGCTATACGAGTGGCTTTGCGTGAGACACAACTTTAGTTTAGAAGTGTACGTGAGTCTTCATTACATCTAACCTAGTATTAGATGGAGGTCCTAATGGTCAGTCAACAAATTTTAAGTAGGGATTTTTACTTCATGACCTCTAACATAGGTGAAGTGTCAGGTAAAACGAATGAATATACAGTACAGTCTGTTTTGTAAACGATTCCTCTGTGACTATTTAGTGACTTTTCCCTTGTTAATTTGGCATATCTAACTGGTTAATTTCAAATAATCTCATTTTTAGTTAGATGTATTGACAGTTGCAAAAGTTATAGGAGACCAAAATTCAGTTTTTTGGAAAATATCATGTAAACGTTTGTTTCTTCAAAACGCTTTGTATTAAGCCTGAGACACACGTGAGCGGCGGGTGACTCGATATCGCGCGGAAAAAGCGGCATTTTACAGCGTTAGATCGTTCACCATATGTTTTGATGAGAGTGACCACACACTGATGAAAAAGTCACCATAGCGGAAAAGTATCACAACAGAATTTTGGAGGGCAAAATATCATAGACGAGAGACATTTTACAGCCGAGACATTTTCCCGGAGAAACACTAACCTTAATCAATCAGCTACTTGGTTTGGGATTGCATGATATGTGATATCTGGATGAAAACTTCGGAATATTCTTCAGCATAGACGAACAACTTACAATTGAAGTCTCATGCCTCATCACCATTGAAACTCCAGTCCATCATTTGTAGTCATTTTCGCTGTTTGGTACATAGAAGGCTAATATTATATTTCGAAACCGCAACCACGTCCATACTTCACGTGTGTCCACTAGTTCCGCTATATGGCGCTGTACCGCTTCCCGCCAACAGTGCCACTTCGCTTTTCGGAAATAACTACAAAATACCGAAAACTGAAACAGAAGGAAAACCAGACTGGAATCAATGTGATATTAACTACATAAATACTTGTGAAATTGCTTGATGCATCACCACTGAACTACTAGGCTTTTAATAGAAGGAAATATAGCAAGATATATATATACGCACTTAAAAATTTATTTCAAAGAACAAATAAAAGAGGCTTGGATTAGAAATTATCATACTATTATTCATAGAAACAATAGACTCTCGTGGAAATTATGATGTACGGACAGTGTCTAGAATCAGACTATTTGAAAGCTCATGTACGATAGTTTAAAATTCATAAATACTAAATAAATCCTTCCTATCATAAAGTAATATACTGGCTAAAACAGCTGCCCACCTATTGTAGTAAGAATAATGTTTTTTGTAAATTATCTACACTTGAGAGACATGCAGGAAGAATAATTCCATGAAGATGTATCTATGATATACATTTTACAGATCGTGGCATTTGGTAAAATAAATAACTTATGAGTCAGTTTAAATTTTCTGAAATTTCAAACTTAATCGGTCTATACTGTTAATTTTTTCAGAATGTTACACAAGGACTATTTGTTCTAGTCGAAACTAATTTTGGACTGATAGATTACAGGGAAGGCAGCTAGTGAACAGCAGCGCTACAGCTATTTTCGCCAGCTCTTGGACTACTATAATTAAATAGTGGGATTTGACCGTCATTCTTATTACACACCCACAACCGGAGCGTTTTTTTGTTGTTTTTTTTTGGCAAAAGTCGGTGAGCGAGCCACGGACAGTCAGATGGATTGTCTGGCACGCTTACCATTAGCCACACTCTATGCTATCAAAAATAAGCTGTTTGCCAGTATATTGTAATTACCAGAATATAACATTTTCAAACTTAATTCAAAACATGGTGTAAAATATGGATATACAGTGTATGTGTTCATATCATAACATTCAATTGAATATTCAATTGTGGTGACTGACGTGACTGTTAACTTCACCAAGTAATACAAAGGACGGTTATGGCGTAAATGTCATACAGAATTTTAACATATTTCTCTTTTCACCTGCAGACAAAGTTTCATTATTTGACTCTATCAAAGGATAACTAATAATGCTACTGAAGGTAAGCTAAATCTATTATCATTCAATAGGCTTAGTTTCTGATTTCTTTGTCCTTGTTCTTACCTCAAATTCTAAACATTTTACAAGTTATCCTATTTTCGCCAGCTCTTGGACTACTATAATTAAACAGTGGGATTTGACCGTCATTCTTATGACACACCCACAACCGGAGCGTTTTTTCTTGGCAAAAGTCGGTGAACGAGTCATGGACAGTCAGATGGATTGTCTGGCAAAAGAAAGAAGCAATTTTGAAGCTTTAGCTTGCATTTGTATCAGAGATACAATGGTATAGCACGATCTTATGATAACTGTGTATAACTGAAACGTTGAGGAAATATAATCACGTTTTTCTGGATCAAGTAGAAAGTCGTCTCTGTTTCTTTAGAACACAAACACGATTTGAACTTACATTTATTAACGAATAGGAAAAACAACAACTTCAATTATGGTCCTACTTATAAGTAGATTAAAAATGTGTAACACTGTATTATGTGATCAGAGATTTACCAAATGATCGCTTTTTTGAGAACATTTTATCCTGTAAACCTATGGAAATACAAAATACAATAACCGTTAAGGGGTTGAGTACATAGCAGACTCACAAATGATTTATTCTCCTCAAACTTCTTTTCTTGGAAATGTGGCATGTTTACATAAGAAGTTGTATATTTAACCAATTGCCCATTATTTTGCTCATTATTTTCCTACAATGTTTATTTATTTGTACAGCTGCGTGGTAGATTTATTAAAGTACTTGGTCAAAAAAGTATGATTTTGTTTATTTTAGCTGGCCTGCGACTTTGATGTTATTTTTGATCAGATCACATTACTTTAATGTATGATATAAGCCCATGTATGTATGCATTTATTATTTCAGAGAAGTTGTGTGTACAGATGTATATGTATACATATATAAACTTGTATAAAGAAATTTGTGCACGTTATACGAAATAATTATACGTAAAAGGCTCGAATATGGCTTAGTAGTTAAGGTGTCAATAATATAGATCTGGATTCTCGAATCTGAGACGTGGAGGTACCAAACACCTTGCACTTTCAGTTGAGAGTGAAGTGAAAACAATAACTTACAAAGAACACGTAAACGTAGTTAACTGAGTTAAAACCATTTTCGCGTATTGCCTTTGTGAATGATATTTGAAAAATGACTGCTTATTTTTATATTTTGCAAAGAATTTTATCATATAAATGCAGTTACCGAAAAAGGGCATTGGCATGCCCATAGGAAGGGGTGAATAGGTGGTTCAGGCCTTTCCTAAAGTGTGCTTGTACTCTGATTCTCACTCAAAGCAGTTTAATACGATTTATAACCCAAACCTAAAATGTACATTCTATCTTATAAAAACAAAATCTTCCCACCCTTAAGTTTTAGCATTGCTTGAAGATCAAATATAACTATTCCCATTGTCAACCTGAGGCTGACCAGTCGTGGCTGATTGGTCAGCGTTCCGTTTGGTGAATCTATGGTTCGCGTCTCTTTGCTCCAAAACATGCCCTACACTTTGGAGCTGTGGATGTGCTATAAACGTGACAGTTAATTTCGCTTTTCGGTTAAGAGTAGTCACTTTAGACGGCGGGTGCAACTGGTTGCTTCTTTTTGATCTGCACTACAACATTAAAGCCAGATATGTTTGAAACGCGGAAATTTCGAACTTACCCGTTTAGCTCATTGTATGTCGTTTATATGAATAGGCAAACAAACAAATACATCTGTATATATAGGATAGTTATATGACTATTGATTTACTTGATAAGGATTTAAAAAAAATGTTCTTGTACGCCAGTTAATACTGCCCTATGTAAAAAAGGTTTAACTAAATGTAAAAGAATATGTACAGGTTGGTTTGTAGTTAGCTAGTGGCTTTCACTTCCAAGTAGGATTACTTTATGGCCACGAATTTGATTCAAGGTGTTAAATATAACACAAAATATGATACTTTTGTCACTGAAGCTTATTATGCTGTATCGCACACTGTTAGTAACTTTTTGTGTTCTATACATTTGTTAGATATATACGACTGTTTCAGTTTAAGTTTAATGTGAGTGTTTTGATTTAGATAGTTTTTACAGCGCGAGTGTTAAATTTAGTTATTTTTAGAAGCGATTGTTTATTGCAGGTTTGTTTACGTAACTGTTTACTGTGTACTGTGTAGTTCAGTAGTTATAAACTGATGATTGTTATATTATTGCGTCATATTACTAGAACATTCTGAGTTTTTCTCGTTATTTTAATTGAGTATTAATGCATCTTAATATATAGTAGGGTATGGAACATTCTAGACCTCTGTCGGGGTATAAATACGTGTCGAAAACGTTGTTAGACAGATAGATTTCGACTTTGTGATTGTGAGTTTGGCAGTAAAGAGCGTATACAGGCGATTTTTAAATTGAGATTATCAGAGATTGTATTGTAATAACAGGGTAGAAAAACATAATTCGTCTTGTATTCTAAAATAACTGAACCAGCCTGTGTGGACTTTGATGAAAAAGAGACAATTATGTAAAGCTCTAGATACAACTGTGATAACCAACAATGTAACGAACATTTGTATATACGTTTGACTTGTTTTAATATATTATTTTAAAACAACTTGACTGTGTGTTGTTTGTTTATTGTTGAAAAATATCGCCAACAGGTCACATACACTACTGTAAAGAATCCATACACACATAAAACTTAACGACATTGTAACGTTTCTTCAGCGTCTGTAATAATAGCAAGGTACGGGGAATTTTTTGGCCACTACAGAGCATTAGCACATTAATTGCTACAATTTGAACAAAGAGTTTCAAAAGAAACTAAGTGTTTGAGATGTGAACGAATTCAGTCCAACAAACTTATAAAGTTAGAAACAAGTTAAAAGTGTGTTATTTTATTTAGAATATGGTATCATCTCTATTTCTCAAAAATATCATACTGAGAGTCCCGAAGCAAAAATCTCAATATCTAAAATTTTAACAGTGCTCGAGTAGTTGAACAGGAGATTTTGTATGTAAAACCTATTGGACTACAAAAAGATACAAATACTATAACCTGAGCACTTTCGAAAGGTGGGGATTTCTTCTTTAGGGGCAAAAAGAAGAAAAAAAAATGTTCACCTTTTGAAAGCGCTCGGGTTATAGTGATTTTATCATTTTGTATCAAGACTTCTTGAACCTACGTGTTTTTCTGACATCATGAATAAACCTATTAGATTGATATTAGCTTTGGTTTTTAATAAGCTATTTTAATATATATATATACATATATATATATATATATGCAATTTGAAAAGATACAATTTTGTAATTTTGCCTGTTCAATGCTATTGTTTGATGAATAATAAAGGCAGATTTTAAACAAATAACGTTAATTGAATTAAAAACTCTACACTATACCTGAAGTCATTTGTCACTTGTGACAGTCTGGTGACAGTTGATCGCAGATTGAAGTAAAACACGTTCTTTGTTTTAAACGGAATATATTTTCTAGCTTCATCAATATCTGACACAAAAATAAACTTTATATACACAGGTTGATTCACAATTATATGCTTAATGTTTGTACAAAAATATCACACTATAGTTTTTTTTTATCTTAATGGCTTAAACTGAGGTGTTCTTGATATACCTTGATTGCCAACAAGCATACCAATATGCTGTTATTAGTGGAAAGCGAAGCAAATGTAATGACTAGATTCCGTGTCCGTTCCATGCTAGTCAGCGCAGTTGAGCATTTATTATGTACATTTATTGATTTAAAGGATACTGTGATATTGGAAGTTTTGTAAATCATTACCTTGTTGGCGCTGACGTATAAATGAAATGCCAATATAAATGACACACTTCTATTACTCGTGATGCTTGATGGCTAAGAAACCATATGTATATATATATTACAAGTATAGCTTCAAGCAGTAAACAACTTTTTCATTGCTATTGATTCCTGTTCTTGTTGATGTAACAGTAATATAAACGACTTGGTTTCTGAAGTAGTTCTGTATTTGCCAGAGTTCCTGTAAACAAATTCAACACTTGCTGCTGCACTAGGTTTGTTTACAACATTTTCGAATATTTTAACTGCATTTTTACTGCTGATTAGTTTCCCAATATTTTCCCAGTATCTAGAAATCTTAAGGTGTTTTGTTATTAAAGGAATAGTTCTCTTTGGGCTTAGTGGAGGATGCTACATTGTGGATGGATGTACAGTGTTTATTAGATTTTAAGAAGCATATCCATGTTTTACTTCTGTTTGGGTTGGTGCCCAGTGAATGATATTACATTGTGGATGAATGTAGAGTGTTTATTAGAGTTTAAGAAACATATCCACGTTTTACTTCTCTTTGGGCTGATGTCCAGTGGATGATGCTACATTATGGATGGATGTTTATTAGATTTTAAGAAGCATGTCCATGTTTTACTTCTGTTTGGGTTGGTGCCCAGTGAATGATATTACATTGTGGATGAATGTAGAGTGTTTATTAGATTTGAAGAAACATATCCACGTTTTACTTCTCTTTGGGCTGATGTCCAGTGCATGATGCTACATTATGGATAGATGTACAGTGTTTATTAGATTTTAAGAAGCATATCCATGTTTTACTTCTGTTTGGGTTGGTGCCCAGTGAATGATATTACACTGTGGACGAATGTACAACGTTTATTAGATTTTAAGAAATATATATATGTTTTACTTATCTTGGCCACTAAGTTATTGATAGATATTGATATAAGTCGTTCACTCCTAAGTCCAGGTTTGGGCAGTACGATATAGATGTCTGTTCTTTTTATTTTCCATACAGCTTGCCTTATATTCGTTGTTGTTCACTGTAAGAATGGCTGTTGACTATTAATTAACTATTGCAAGAGTATCACTAGAATTGTTAATTTACAGGTAATATTTTCAAGTTATTTTACCGTTAAAAACAAAGATATGTTTCAGCTTATTTCAATATTTTTGGGCATCAAGAATGTTTTTCATTGACTTCTTATGTTTCATACGTAATCAGCACTGAGCCAGAGAGGTGGACACACGCTGTACACAGCAACTATATTTCATTCGTTGCTACAAAAACTGTAAAGTTGCGTCTTTCTTTTTGATACCTAAATACAATAGAGATGCTACTACATCTTGTATCCAACTGATGAATTAATATGTTTTGAAAATTATATCATAGAACGGTATAATAAAGTACTGGGTTAATATTTAATTCTCATCTAATAACGGTAATTGATTAGTCTTCTTCCATTACAGTATGACAAAAGACAGAATATGAATCGTTCCAGTAAACTGCTATGAGTTATTTGTTTTCAGGTTTTAAGAGATTAAGCTAAAGTCTCTTTTGAAATACATTTTACTGTACCAAATAAATTAGGAATATTAACACATTTTTGGTTTTCTCAGTATAAATCTTAAATATTTCTTTGAAATCAAGCATATTTCGATTTTTTTGAAGCCCAATTTTTACAGCTTTGTATACTTAGGTATATTTTAAGTATTAGGAAAAGACTTATTTTAGTAGTGTTTAAATTTTCACTAATATCAACAGTATATTGTTATCTTATAGCTTGACACTATAAAAAAGACATCCAACTCACATAGCCCATTGAGTAGCTAAAACAAGAACGATATTGCAGAATCTGGAAAATGTAAAACGTGATCCCAAAGTAATAGGATTATAGAACCCGTGTGGAATAAATTTATTTTCCTACTAGCATCCAGATGAACCACTACAAACATGAAATGAATAATAATAAACTAGGTGAGTTCAAATGGATTTATTTCGTCATAGTAATTCGACAACCAACCTTTCTCGAGCTAATTAAAAAAAAAAAAAACAACTTTCATTCATAACGTTTGGTGGTCAAATTATTTCTAGATTGTTTACATACACATTTCAAATTAATTCATCTAGGCTTAAAGATTTCCAATTATAAATATCGTGCGTCATGCCAGCTGCAATTACTGGTACGTAAGTAAAATATTTCTAATTTATTTTAGTGGTTGTGAATTAAATATTTCAAACCATTTCTATAGTGTGTTATACGATTATACGGTCTTGTAGCCAGCAGAGTTTTTAATTTTCCAGTTTACACTTTCTTAGGTAATACGATAATGAAAATGAAGGATAAATATTTTGGGAAGGGATTATCGTACGTATATCGTGGTAAGTAAAATCTGGTTTGCGACAAAAGTGAAACGCTACGCAAAATAATTTCGGTTTCCAGATAAATTATGCGTTGTATTGCATGATATACCCTTCCTTTAAATATAATTTTATATTTAGCATCATAGATTGCTAGAGATTATTCTGCTTTCTCTTGGAATTTATGCAAATTGTTTATAATGTCATTAATATGACATTTTTTTCTGTAGAAGATATAGTTTGAATTTTGTGGGGCTCGAGATAAAGGGTCATTACTCTTCTTGAGTGAAGCTTCTTTACGGAGGTTCATTAAAAGTCAAAATATATCGCTGGCTGCTATAAAGTCTTTGGTGATTTTCTTGAATTTTTTAGTCATTTTCATCATTGTTTGTACATTTGCACCATAGTTGCGCATCATCTGCTTCTAATGTAATAAGTAAATTCTCTATCGTTTCCTCAAACTCATATCATTATAGTTTCTGAACGCATCCTCTGACTTAGCTTCTATAGAACGCGATTGTATCGTTTCTTTTAAAGCTCGTTGTTGAAAGTTAGACAATTTCTAGATCGTTTATTTGAGCTATTGTTGAAAACTAAAGTTATTAGTTTGCACCAACGTCTGTTCAGTTGCTGTTTTGGCAAAGTCCTCAAAATATTCATTATGTCGATATTCATTGATAACGCCCACTGTCCTTATTTTCTTTCATTTTCTTAAATTTTGCAACGCTTTAAAGGTTACAGGTTTTAATGGTTGTCGTTGTAAGGCTTTTTGAGATTTCTCGCCAAACTACCCTTCACGGCTCTTTAACTTGATCATGTAACATATTATAAACCGTGTATATATATCATTTTATGCTGATATTATGAGTCATTAATAGCATAGTTTTCAGTACAAAATGCAAGCTTAGTTTGCATTGGTAATTGTCTTATTTGCTTTATTCAAATTGCCATTAAGATTTTTATTAATTCTGGATGACTGATTTATTGATTTCATGACACCTAAACTATGAAAAGGTAGTCAATTAAACATTGTAACTAATCATATTGGAATTATTCTTGAAGTGGTAGAACATTTATACTAGTAGCGTTTCTTAACAGTTAAATATGCATCTTTATGTATCATATATTTGTGCTAGAAAAGTATGAGCCACGTGGGTAACATTCTTAAATACCACAGGTAGGAGTACTCGGATGAACAATGAGGTGCTACTAATTAATAGCAATAAGATAAAATTGAATGTGGAGTAGGAACATTTTAAGGTATTTTATCTATTATAATATTCCAAGCCATTTTACTGAATATTGTTATTTATATCTGGTACATATAAACATAGACATAATCCTTTATGGTGATACAGAAAAAAAAAGTTTGATATTCCAGGAAAGCTTGGACAGAGCGCGAGAATTGCATTCAGTAACAAATGGCGCTGCATCACATGGCGTTAATGTTTAAGAAATGCAGTGAATATAGAAAATGAAGTGACAAAGCTTACGCATATTTTATGCCGCCCACTTCTTATTACAGTGATACTTGGACTTATGATCTTTAATGCCCCTTCTTAATTTCATCTTTATGAATATCCTGTAAAAAATTCACGTTTCGTACTGAAACTGTTGAACGAAGAATACACTTTTTTTTTTACTGTTATCACAAACTAGTTCATCTACATATTCATCTTAAGACATTCGTTGTAACAAAGCATTTTTAATCAAAGCTTCACTATAGCAATATACTAGTTAACATGGTTTGTTGAAGCTCACTTGTTGCCCAGAACGAGCTCACTCACCTCAAAAGTGAAATGTGTTCAAAAAGGCACTATACATGCTTTCCACGATAAAATTATTTTATATATTTTATCTATGCTTGAAATTTAACAGTTACGATACCATTGATTCCCAGTAACATTTTAATTTTTTATGACATTAATAAGTTTTAACATTTGGGAATGGTGTGAGCAGTTAAAATCCTAGTTGTATATAATCAACACCATAAATTATTAAAAATTGTTTTTACGAATATTAACTTTTGCTTAGTAAATATGAAATAGAGTGAAACTACATGATTTTCCAGTAATAATCTAAAGTATACTTTTGCGTTATTTACTATTTCTTTTAGCTAGAAACGGAATTTTATACATCGTAATCCATTGTGCCAAGGGAGCGAGGGTACAGGAAATTAAAATTGTCTGAATACTCTTGTGGCTTTTTGTTTTTCGATAAAGCTGTACTCTTCAGTATTGGTCTTTTCACCAATGTAGAATGAAAAACAAATAGAATGAGATTTTGAGTTTGAGCTTTAGTACAGTTGAATTGGATGTAAATAAAAACAGATAAAACAATAAAAATGAACAAAGCAGAAAAAATAATTTAGTTACTTTTTAGACAACAAGCTCTTATAAATTAGCCAAGTATCTTGTTAAGTTTACCCACATTTGTCACTTACCCTGTAACTTATAAAACAAACTGTTTCAATTTACAAAGTATAAACATTCATTATGATACACTTCATTATTATTTTAGTATTACAACCAACAATTCATTGATAACAATAATATTCCCTTTAAGAATGTAGTTCTACTAACTATACCAAATATTGCATACTGCTCAATCAAATATTATCATTATGTAATTAAAATTGTTCCTTGTTCGTGGTTGTCGAAAATAAAGTTTTAGATTTTGTTATTAATAAAACTAAAATGGATTTTTATTGTTGAGTAACGGACCAGTTGTTTAAAATACCAAGAATATACAGTTATTAATTTTTAGAGAGGTAGCCATCTGGAGGAAGTTTACCTGAGAGACAAGAAAACGGAGACATGATTCAAATAATCAGACATATATTTTATTTTTTTAGATTAATAATATGGTTACAGAAAGTTACTAATCTCTTGAAGTATTAAGAATATGTATATTGATTTAATATTTGTCTTCGAGCAGTTAGAAAATTAGAAATTATTGTTTATTATTATACAAAACTCAAATGGGATATATGCAGTTTGAGGGCCATTTCACGAGTGTGTTGCCTTGGGTTAGACTCGACAAGTGTCTTCAGAGCATCAATATGAATTCCAACATATCGGCCGCTGCCATCACAGTTTTTAAGGCTAAGGTCACCTGAACGAAATTTGGTGAACCATCGTTGACACTTGTGAACGTTCAAATCATTTCTATAAACTTCTTTCATATTCTTTGTGGCTACAGAGGCGTTGTTTCCCTTCTTGTATTCAAACAGCATTACTGCCGAATGTGTGTCTCGTCGTATGCCATCACTATAAGGGATTAGAGTATACTAAACTTTACACATTATATAGGCTACACTATAAACCATTTAACTTCAATGCAGTCACATCGGACATTAGTACTTTTACGAATATATTATATAACTTCAGTGGTAAAAAACTCAAGCTCGACCTGTAATCGGCGCTGATCAGCGAGGCCTACAGAGCTAGCTAGCTCCCTATTAAAAGGAAGTTCCAGACTAGAAAGAAGACTTTATATTGCTTGTAAGTGTGTAAAACTTTTGTATATAAATCATTGTTTGTAATAACTATTTGTAATAACTGTTAAGGTAAGATGTATTACTTTTTGTATATTAAAACATATTTGTATAAAAAGAGCCCCCCCAGTGGCACAGCGGTATATCTGAGGACTTACAACGCTAGAAACCGGGTTTCGATACCCGTGATGGGCAGAGCAAAGATAACCCGTTGTGTAGCTTTGTGCATAACTCAAACAAACAATTAAAAAAGGAGACTGTGTATATCCATCTTGTTGACAAATATCGTAAATAATAAAATAAATTTGAGATACATCGGTATTTATTTAACTATTAAATTTAAATTATCATCAGGCTCGATTTCAGACCATTCGAAATTATAATATGTAACAGACTTCAATGTTGAAATTGACTCTCTGTATTTTCTCTATAAATACCTGCATTATTTTATGCTTAAAAGGTTTAAGAAATGAAATTTACAACACTGGGAATGAAAAGAACTAAATAATCCTAATTATATTTAGCAAAGGAGTCACTGCATTATTTATAAAACTTTCATTACAGAATTGGTTTTTAAATAGTCTTCGTTTTCATGCGCTCTAAAGGAAATCCTATTACGGGGATGTTTTTCGAAGAACATGTTTCTCTACTTTTACAAGAGGGATTCTTTTAGGGAATAAATCGACAGTACATTATGTAAGAAAGTCCTCTAACAACACACAAAGTAAGTGAACGATTAAATGGAGTGATTTTTGTTCCTTAAGAACAGAAATTTCACTACTTAAAAGAAGATTTAGGAATCAAAATACAATCAGTAGTCAAGCAAACTATTAAAATGTAAACCTTACTGTAATACTACCTAACAAAAAAATTGCCTTCATGAACTTAAAGAAAGACAAGACCACAACAATAAGGTTTGGAGATGAATTGGGAGTAAAAGAAACTTTATTACAAGTGTACAACGTTTCGACAAGTTTATTTCATCATCATGATTTCATACGCTTGTCGAAACGTTGTACCTTTGTAATAGTTTCTTTCACTACATATGCAAGCCGTCTCCAAGATTTATTTTCTAAAAAGTGAGTTCCTCGTCATCAGATCTGAAGACCACAGCAACTCTACCAACACTGTATTCTTGGACACCAATAAATACACAAGTAAGCTCCAAACTCTAGCTGAAGACGGTCACAAGCCTAACTAAATGTCTAAACTAGATAAGAAAATCAACCAAATCATCAAGGATCACCAGAAAGAATTTGGAACAGAAACAGTCACAAAACCGACAGTATACAACAACATCAACCGACACATTTATTAGTATTGTTATTTTAACGCGAGGGATACAGAGACTAGGTATACGTTAATGAGAAACTATGTTGTTAAAGTCCATGTCGACTCTTCTGGTTACCCTCTATCTGAAAACCGTGCATCTTGGCAGTATCTCTACAGTATAGTTTTCATTATAAAGTGCTATGTCGTAAGGCTGTTTGCCCAAAACAAACTCTTTCTCTGTTTCCCAGCGTAGGTTTCAGACAGTTTGAACGCACGGAAATCTGCAGCCGGTGCGTCAAGCGACTTGACCGGTGTTTTCGTATGGGCTAGCGTTAATACCAGTTTCATTCTCCAGGTACTTGAGGTATGCGACGGTTGTACAGATATCTCATGGAAACAGCTTGTGTACACGTGACTTGTGTCACTTTCCAAGACAAATATCCATTTTAATTACGTTTTGTACTTTTGTCTGGGCCACGTGGGCGGTTTTTACATGGTCCTTAAAATATTCTGTTCTTATAACAGACTTAAGCATTCGTTGAATTAATATTTATGGCTAAAGTCTGCTCAGTATTGAACAAACTTATATGTTATATACTGTGATCATTATTCTTAATATGATAATATTATCATTATTTACTCTGGCACATCAAGCTTCTGACATTACTGTTGATAAAATCACTGTCAAACTTATTATGTTTCTAAAATGGTTTAATATGAACTATTTCATCATGCCACATAGAATAACTGCTTACAGTTGTGGATCTTTAGTCTATTAAAATATTTCAGAGATTCACCAACGTGATTTTCTGACTGATGCAATAGTAAATGTATCATTCTCATATCTTCTATAGTAAAGTAACTTCAATTCAATAGGCCATTCTATCAGTAATTTTTCTCACGGGAACTAAAACATAAATTAAGTGTATCAGGTGCAAGATGATATCACATTGTAACGCCATCCACTTGATTATAAACTGTTCCACATAGTGTGAATCCGTGGAAGCGAACGACAACAACTTAGAGAAAATGTATTTAGAAAGTCCATTTACTATCTCTTAAAAGGAAAAATTAAACACAAGTCAATAGTCTCTTGCAATGTGATGTTAGTAGAAAGTGGCTAAAGATATTAAACTTTAAACTTTGCAATGACATCACATGTCGAAAACCAGGGCGATTGTTTTCTGTGCCACTTGCTGTTAATACAATATTACTATGTAATTGATTAGTATGGTTTCATATATATAATGTGTGAAACTTCATTTATTTATTGATTTATTAAAATGAGAATATAAATTTCAACGTGGAGCTATGATGATATTTTAACTTGTCTTACATGTTTTCAAATTGACTGGGTGAAAGGATGATCGAAGTTATTTGGTATGTATAACACTCGCTTGAATAGAAAGTCATTACAGACTGAAAGCAAGATCTAGACTTTAAACTTATTATTTTCATTTAATCTAGCAAAACGTAAAGGTACTTCAATATACATTAACAGCTTTAATATACATTAACATTAAGGCATTGACTTAATCACAAAATTAATGAGGCCTCAATAAGAATTTACTGGAAGCAATATAAGTGGTTGTAATTACAGTCGATCATACTATGCGATTCGTACTCGAATTCAATACCAGCTAAACTGTTGCTAGGTGATAAATATATTTGTGAATGAGCGGTTCTAATTTATATTATCACATAGAATTCCTAATAAAACATATATTTTAGGACAACATCTCGTTCGCTATCATTTATTTCTCCTTTCACGAATCTTAACTTCTGTACAGTAATAATTTTGATCAACAGTCGCGTGGCACATTTCATATTAGAGGGATTAGAAATAATTACTCGTTAAAGTAAAAGTGGGGTAAATCTTAAATAAAGTAAATTACGAAATTCGCAATCTTCTCGATGTTGCTTGTAGAAATAAGTATTAATATACAAAATACTAAAGTTAATTAAACTGAACAAAACGAGCCAAATAGTTTTACAAGTTATTTTTTAAAGTGTGAAAACTTACGTGTTTTGTTACATGAGATAGCTCTTGAGTACTTGAATCACAATAATTTGTCAGTAACAACGAAATTAGCACTTATGACTCAGAATTTGGGGTTCATTTTTAAAATTTAAAAATTGAACAGATTGCTAGATACAGTGATGAAAACTAATTGGATGAAGCTGTGTTTCAAGTAGATCAGTAAAAGCTTTTTTTTTGTTGGTTGTTAAACACAAAGCTACACAACGGGTTATTTGTGCTTTGTCAACCGTGGGCATCGACACCCGATTGTTAGCGTTATAGGCCTCAGATTTGCCGCTGTTGAACAAATTCAGTGTTTATAGAGAAAGTTTCAAGGATGAAACCAAAAAGATTTTAAATTCCACAGTTAAATAAGGAGTGGATATTATCTGGACAGACAACTTTTCAATTTGTAGTCAGACTACTTTTTTATTTCAGTTCACAGGTCTTATTTTCTTTGAGCATAATATACAATTTTGCTAAGACATAGTGAAATATTTTACGCTATTTGCACAATCTAAAATCTGCTAAGATATTTCTGCAATGAAACTTTAAAGTTTATTTAAAGATAAAGTTATGACTAATGGTAACATTTTATGGTTATTCAGACTGAAAACGATAACACTGAGCAACGGAATATATGAAGCAAATAAAAAGTTTGGATTATTTGCTTAGTTGTGTAGTAAACATACGAATACTTGAAAGGTGTAGGGAACAGATAACAATTGTAGATTTGAAATCCTTAAGAAATTCTGTGGCAAAGAAAAGACATGAACCTTGGAACGAAACTAAAATACAGTACTGTTGATTTTAAAGTTGTAAAAAGGTTAACTAAAGAGTTCGAAGCTTTCAGAAAATATAATTAAGAAGTTTAGTCGAAGTGAAAAGAATGATCATTAAAAATTTTTAAAAGTCACAAAATGCTATTGATAGAAATGTGGTTCATATAAGAAAAACCTACGCACAAAGTACCACAAAAGCATATTTAATAGCAAAACATCTTTAAATTTTAGGATAACAAAATTATACTAAATTCATTAGTAGCTTTTAATTTTCTAGTTTAACGAGTTAACCCTCTAAGTACTAAAATATAAAACGTAATAACTGTAACAGTTACGTACAGATCCTATAGGCTAAGAGGTGCATTGCTTGAATAGATTAGCGAATGATAAACATTACAATGCGAACTTCGGGTGGATACACATTGGCCAGTTTTTAGGTGCTTTTAAGATAATTCCGTAATTCTTATGTTGTAAATGATATTATCAGTCTTATTTCGCTAGAGTAACCCGCCAACTACAGTTTAACAGATCTTGCTTCTACAGTCTAGACTTTACACATTATTAGGCTTTATATCTGTTATAAATAACGTTTAAATTGAAGTTTTGTGTATTGTAGTCTAGCCGACCCGAAGAGCTCTTGTATTGGGGGAAAGATCTCGTGAGCAATGACACGCAACATGAAAGTTTATAGTTTAAACGCTATTATACTGTTCTCAAAAGAAAATTGTAAAGAAAGATGCGTGAATAAAATTATTATTTGTCTGCTTGTTACGTAATTTAAAACAAACTACCAGTCAACAGATCATACTTTGTTAGCTTAGGCGTTATCCACACAAAAATTCAATACTTATTTTATTTTACTATGATATATTTATTCGGTTTTCATTTGTTTGTTTGTTTTAGCACAAAGTTACACAATAGAATATCTACATTCTGTCCATCACGTGTAATCGAAACCCATATCATAGGGTTAATTGTAAGTAAGTCCATAAACTCACCCCTATAAGAATGGGGGATTAGATTTTTATTATGATACATCTTAATAAAGCGACATGAAAACAAACTTTTCTTAATGACTGTGGTATAATAATATAATCTATTCTTATATAGTTATTATTATAGTTATTTTCTCATATTTTTGTTTTAGTATAAGCGCTTTTATTAAACATCAGGGTTATTGAAGAATGACTCTTCAAGATGCATATTGCTTAATGAAGTTCAATTACTTCATCGAAAAACAGCACTATCATCAGAAAATGTAGTTAACAGTTGTTATTTATAGTTGTAATAATCACAATTCATACCTAATTACAAAGTAATTTATTAAACCCCGTCAATTTGTCTATATATCTTAAAACTGGTTATTTCGTTACCCATGAGACCAATGTGTTCCCAATGTGTTTTTTTGTTGTTGCTTTATTTCACAGAAGAAAGAAATGGTCTGTTTAGAACTGGTGTAAATAAGTAAATAGGTCTACAGCTGCGGGTTTCGACTCCTTCCATACTTCTTAATATCAGTCACGTCGGATTTTCTTTCTTCTTACAAAAAGTCTTCTCTTAAATTTCATACACCTCGAACAGGGCGAAGAGAGATCACTTGATCTCTGAGCACCCTTGGTTTATGCATATAGCCTAAATACTCGCCAAAAAGAAGAAGAAAATCTGAAAGTCAGTAAATGAAATATTGCTTGATCTAAATTGCACACCGTAAATGAAGTATTGCTTGGTCTAAATTGCACATCGTAAATTAAGTATTACTTGATCTAAATTGCACACCGTAAATGAAGTATTGCTTGATCTAAATTGCACACCGTAAATGGAGTATTGCCTGATCTAAATTGCACATCGTAAATTAAATATTGCTTGGTCTAATTGCCTGATCTAAATTGCACATCGTAAATTAAATATTGCTTGATCTAATTGCACATCATTGTTTTTAAATATCGTCAGCATAAAGCTCACAAAGGAGGAGCCAACCTTTTGTATTTTGTGATCAGTTAGCTTAGATGTCAAACCATTATGATAATACATATATACAGCATTTAATATATTTTCTGATTTCACCAACGTCAGTTTCTCCCCCCCCCCCCCGGGGCTTTTAAAACCAAAAAAAGGGGTTTTAAAAAAATGGGAAGGGAAAAAAAAAAAAAATTTAAATTTG
>NW_013666571.1:236127-242721 GCF_000517525.1 Limulus polyphemus | reverse complement strand
TATGCCTGGTCTAAATTGCACATCGTAAATTAAGTATTGCTTGATCTAAATTGCACCCCGTAGATGAAGTTATGCCTGGTCTAAATTGCACATCGTAAATTAAGTATTGCTTGATCTAAATTGCACCCCGTAGATGAAGTTATGCCTGATCTAAATTGCACATCGTAAATTAAATATTGCTTGGTCTAATTGCACACCATTATTTTTAAATATCGTCAGCATAAAGCTCACAAAGAAGGAACCAACCTTTTGTATTTTGTGATCAGTTAGCTTAAATGTCAAACTATTATAATAATACATATATACAGCATTTAATATATTTTCTGATTTCACCAACGTCAGTTTCTCCCCCCCCCCCCGAGGACTTATAACACTAAAAATCGGGTTTCAATACGATGAGCAGAGCAAATAACACATTGTGTAGCTATGTGCTTAATCACAAACAATTAGGGACGTAAAATTGCTTTTTATTTTAAAATATAAAATTATATTATGTGCATGAACAATGTGTGTTCGTAAATTCTGGTCTTTATTTACAAACTATGCTCTAACTATATGCTACTGGAACATATCAGGTTAATTGTGATTAGTTTATACAGTTTTGAATAATCTGTTTGGTTTTTGTTAAGCACAAAGCTACACAATGAGCTAAATATCTGTGTTCTACCCCTCACGGGTATCGAAACTCGATTTTTGGCGTCATAAGCATACAGACTTATCCCTGAGCCACTGGAGGACCAATATCTTTAGGAAAGTAATTTACTAACATTTGAATCTATATGTTTGTATTGAAAAGTTTCTGAAACTTTAACCCATCCAGTATTTATGCAAAATGTTTTAACATTTTCCACAACTTTAGTAGGTTGTAAAGTTAAACATTTTCGTGTTTTGAAACTATTATTACTCATTATATCAGCTTTCCTAAAAAGAATAATGTCTGACTTATCTAGTTAATAATTAAATATTTTTAACACAACATTTTTTTTTCTTGCGCAAAAGATGAAGAAACTTGAGATAACCAGCATATAGTAAAATAAATAAAATGTTTGTATTAAGACTATGTGCGGGATTCACTTCAAATTTCCCATATTCTGGCAAATCATTTTGAAAATCGATGAGATAAGAATAAAACCTTCTTTGTTTATTTGCTAATATTATTGTAACTACAGCCAGGTAAGGATTAATCGATATTAATTCCAGTGAAAAATCTTCCTGACAATTATCTAGTTTACTATATAAACCGCAATAATTGAAAAAAAAAACTAAAAAAGTGTGCAAATATTTTCAGTATAATAGCTGGCAGAAGGATATTCCCATTGTAACATTTTGGGTTTACTTCCCTCCTTAAAGTCTATTACTTAAAACATCAGAGATGCCTCTTTATTGAAGACAATATTAGAATTTATTATAACATATCTTTACCATAACTACAACTGTGACACCATCAGTACAGAGGGCTTGGATATTGTTTTTTTTTTATTTGACAACTTTGTTTGGTTTTTCCTTAGCTACTTATCATTTAAATATAGTGCTTGTGAGTCATAGTTATGATTAAAACTGAGTTTTAACATATAGTAGATTATTTCCCTTTCAGTTAAGAGCCTAGTTGGCATGGCTTGATGGTTAGGACACTCCATTCATAATCTAAGATCACAAGTTCAAAATTAGGGAATAGCTAGCACAGATAGCCTCAAAGTAGCTTTGTCCCAAATTCAACGAATAACCAAAACTTTTTAATTACTTTTAACTTTCAAATTAAATGAATAACACATCTTTATTGCCTACTGTCAGATAATATTTTTGCAATAAAGATTAGTTTCTTGAATAAACAAGTTCAACAAGAACATTACTCATAGATGTTATTATTATTGTCATACGTAAACTTACCGCCATCTTCTTTCACAAGAAATAAATTATCTAAAACGTAAGTTAGATTACAAAATGATTTATTCATTTCTTATTACTAGTTTTTAATTGCAATCTTTGTACTTTATATTATTCCCAATCAATATATGTAATACTTCTAGAATGGACCGAAATCTAGCGATAAATTTAATGGCTCTGTCTTTTTGCTTGTATATGAGTTACAGCTTCATTGCCATACCACCTGCTACAAGCAACAGTAACCTTAAACTAGGGTCACTTTAAAGAACATTTCATTTATGATAGATCAAAATTAAATTAAGACTACTACCAGAAGTGATAGCTTTATTGACGTGAACATTTCTGTATTTTGCGTGAAATGTCGAAACGCTGATCTTAGTAAATATATTATTTATGGAGTTATTCGTATTGATCCAAGAAAAATTGGATTATAACATTCCAGCTAGCATTATTCAAGTTTTATTCGTGTGTTTGTGTGTATATATATATATAACCTTGTATGCATTTTGAGGTCAACAACTTTTCATGTCATTGATTCTCTATACTCTTTTACTTTAACAGCATTATTACATACGTTGTTCAATTCAGTTTACTAAGAGAGTTAGCATGGAGTTTTTCATTTTGGCCGATAATAAGGTCTTCTCGTTTTACGTCCTATCAATCATCTCCCCATTGTTTTCGTAAAAGCATTATTATTGAAATGCTCTTGTACATGTCTAAAATAGGTATTTGGTAAGTTTCTCCCATCCTACTTCATGAAGTTTCACAATAACCTTACTTGACGGGCTTTCATATCCAGTTGACTTGAAAAGAAAAACAAGCCCTAGCATCCGCTTTAACTCCTACAAGTCAGAACTAGTTTCGTCTAATTCCCTGTTGTATGAGCACGTGCAAGAAAAACAACTGACAACTTACTGTTTATCTTTCTCATAAACATGACCTATGCTGTTTTTTTGTTGTCTTTTGTTTATCACAAAGCTACACAATGGACTATCTTCGCTCTGTCCACCATGAGGAAACTAACCCCGGATCTTAGCTTTGTAATGGTTTCCTGATGACAAAATTACTTGAAATGTTTTGTACAATAAACTATACTAAAAACATAAAGAAAATATTTACATACCAAATATCAGTGTTAAATCTTACAATCAATTGAGTCATTAGAATATTTTTTGAACTGACAGTTTTATTCATCTGAGATGCACTCTTTACAGAAAAACAAACTACATGGAAATAAGTTACCGACATAAGAAATTCATTACTTATAAGAATAATTTAATTATTTGTTATGTTGCCCCTCAATTTTTTAGTAGACGGTCTGACTAGTTTACGTTCAACGATATCTGATATTAATTTCGAATTGATTTTTATAATGATCATCAGAATTACTTTTAATTTTGATAAGAAGCACGATAAACCTGTTTTTTTTAAATCAAAACTAAACTGATTTTAAACCTTTCAATATGTGGTAGTTCTACCATGGATCTTTCTTGTTAAATCCAAATTTGTCTAGATCGTAGATCTCTGCTATTTGGAACAAATTTTGACCAACGAGTTCTCTATAAGGAAGATTGTTAAATTATTCCACTAATCGATCATACGAGAGCAGCCCAGTATTTGTTGCTATTTTCTGTTGACTAGCTGCCTTCCCTCTAGACTGCCCATTCCCCCCAGTGGCACAGTGTTATATCTGAGGACTTACAACGCTAGAAACCGAGCACAGATAGCCCATTGTGTAGCTTTGTGCTTAACTTCAAACAAACAAACAAACCCTTTAAACTATCAACTACTATAAATTAGATATTACTTTAACGCTTGTGTGTCACTTTTTATATATATATATATAGGTAAGAAAAAGATGAAATAAGTATTTAATCAAACAATTACTATAAATTAGATATTACTTTAACGCTTGTGTGTCACTTATATATATATATATAGGTAAGAAAAAGTGAAATAAGTGTTTAATCAAACAATTACTATAAATTAAAAATTCCTTTCTTATTAGCATTTCTTTTTCTTACATTTTCCTTTCAAGTAAGTATAAGTATCAAGTAGAAAATTGATGGAATAAGAAATGATCTGGACAAGGGCTTAAATATACTTGAACAAATCTAAAACACACTAAAGTTCAAATATAAATGGCTCATTTTAAACGAACATGAAAAATTAAAAAACTTGTGAAAAGTAAGCGATATCAGTATTTGTTTTTCTTATTAAATATTGAATTTGCCAAAAAACAAAGTATAAAGATAAATAAACTAATGAATCATTAAATGAGGAGCCAACTAAAATTTGAATGACTAAATAAAAAATGCATAATTCTGATGTTTATCTTAGCTCAAAGATATACAATGCACTACCTACTCTTTGTCCGAATTTTACCGTTTTCCGTCCAGAAGTTTATCTTTGAACCACCACTTTCTTTGCCGTTATAGCTTGTGTACTTGAACCAAACGTTGTGCCTGTCTAAATAAACACTCTTCCTCAAAACCTACTGTAAAAGCTGTAACATATAAAATACCAATCTCCAATAAGTAAAATCAAACAAAACTATATTACTTGGGTTTAGTAAGACAAACAAACATAGGATTAACAGGAAAGAATTCCCTTCTGGTAAGTAGTAGATCTATATCATTACAGCAGTATTCATTGGCTCTTATAAAAATACTTTAAGAAGTAATTAGTAAGCGTAATTTCTTACATTATGATAGATAGTGTTTGAGGTTTGTTTACCCATGATATCTACAAGTTTGAGTGTGTCATGAGAAATTAACATTCTGTAATTATCTTGATAAAGGTTATTTTAATTGTTGAGTTTGCATCACTTGTTATTAAACGTTCTATTAATCTTTACACATATATAATACGACGTAGGGCCTTGTATGCTATTTATACATGACATTTATATTGTTAGCTTTACGTTTTAGCGT
The DNA here is from genome assembly GCF_000517525.1 of Limulus polyphemus. Classification (NCBI taxonomy): domain Eukaryota; kingdom Metazoa; phylum Arthropoda; class Merostomata; order Xiphosura; family Limulidae; genus Limulus; species Limulus polyphemus. The sequence goes on along the minus strand of NW_013666571.1, from coordinate 237,904 downwards.
TCGTAAGGTGTAGTTCTTAGAGATATTTTTAAGTTTTTGTTATAAAATTATTACTTTCCGGAACTAATGAGAAAGTCTTAGTTGTCTAACGATGGCAAAAGAGACTAACATTAACGACTGCTTTCCGTGACAAAATCTGCTATTAAGCGCTCCAGTAGACACTGGGAATTTTCTTGGTAATCATAACTGGAGGTAAAAACCAGTAACGCCCTGGCATTATAACGGACAAGTTCTTAATTATTGAAGGGACTGAATTTACATAAATAAGAGCATTACATGGGCCTAATGTTTGTGATGAAAACCACGTTAGGTTACAGTTTTTTTTTACATTGGTCTCTCTCTTTGTCCGTTAAGAATTTCAAATCAGAGATGTATGTAAAAATAGAACTCCAGATCCATCCTTCAACAAGTCAATGCCCAGGAGGTCTTTCGTTTGATACCAGAACCTCGTCAATTGGGCCGAATTGTGAAAACAAAACTAGTATAACGTGATTTTTATAACACATATTAAGCCTATTACTTTATAATCCTTCGTTAGTTTTCGGCATTCAAATCATAGCTTTAAGATGATATCAAGAATTGCACACATATTTGAAATATGAATTGGGCTGAATTGTGAAAAAAAAGCAGTATAATATGATTTTTATAACACCTATTAAGACTATTTATTAAAAATCCTTCGTTAGTTTTCGGCGTTCAAACCATAACTTTAAGACCACTATATACTTGAAATTAAGAATTGCATGCAAATTTGAAATATGAATTACTTTTGAAATGATCGAATAACATGTTATCTAATATGAGTGAATGTGTTTCATGTTTAAATCTGTACCTCGGCAAAGAGAACAAAACCTTGACCGCTAAATCTAACTATAATGCTACATAACCTCCCGTTTTTTCTTATGATAAAGTGGAAAAGTGTTGGTACAAGCAAATTCTGCTTCATGTGTGACGTCTTAAGGTCTAACTTCATTAACGCATGTTTTATTTTGGCGTTAACGCCTTTCCAGTCATTAGTAATTAAGCTAATTTCAAATGACTTATCATTTAAGTTATTAATGAATATTTTCTGAAATTCTTACATATTTCATTCTCTATTTTCAGTTGTTTTTCGTTTTTTTTTACCTCATGAAAGTAAACGCAACTCTGTCAATTTCTGAACTAATATGGCCAAGGCAGACTTTTTGACATAAATAAACCATGAACTTTTTATCAGGTTGTAATATTGCTCTCTATCGTAGCTTTCATATCTTATGCAGGGAAAATAAAGTAATGTACAGAACAAAATTTAAAAGAAGAATATTAATTTCATGGTACCTCAAACTTTATAACGTTTCGACGTTTCAACAACGCATTACAATTTTGTGTAAGTTACTGTGGGTCGTGCTTAGGAATTTAACTTTGACAGCTATATGCATAGAGATAAACAACATAACGCTCACTAAAGTGACCGAGTCCGTATGCATATAGTTATTGGGAAGTAGGCCTCTGTTTACCTCCTTCCGTGTGCATGCCACTGAATTCAATCAAAATACTTCTAATGCTTTTAAGACATTCAAGTATTAGGTTTGGTCATTATTAGAAAATCTTTGTATTTTTACCAAGTGGAAAATATTATCAAGAAAAGTAGGTATTTATCGAAAAAAGAATCTAAGGGCTGGCTGATTTATATAATTTCTTGTTTGTTTTGTTTGTAATTAAGCACAAAGCTACACAGTGGGCTATCTGTACTCTGCCCACCACGGGTATCGAAACCCGGATTCTAACGTGGTTAGTC
>NW_013666571.1:219120-236117 GCF_000517525.1 Limulus polyphemus | reverse complement strand
GATTCTAGCGTTGTAAGTCCGCAGACATACCGCTGTGCCACTGGGGAGCATATATAATTTCTTAGTTTCTATCTGAAAAAAAGTGCGTATACAGGTACAATAATTTCGGCTTTTCAAAGAGAAACAAGTTAAAATATAGAAGAAAATATGTTTCATTTAAAATATTTGTAGCTAAAATTTTAAAATTTTCACAGTAGTTCCACGACAAACTTTGTTGTTTCATCAAATAAGAGAAGTTGACAACGTTCCATGTGCTTTGCGAGTGCTTAGATGACGAGTTTCCAGTTTAAAATAGCGTAGTATGATACATCAGAGAGAGGAAATCTAAATCGATGATATGATGATAATTTCTTAAACAAAAAAGAACACAAAACGAAGTTTTTTTTGTTTTTTTTTGGCACAATGAAATCTAAATTTTTAGTACAGCTATAGCTGACTAGTTTCGATAACACAGTTACTACTATCAGATTTTACCTTTCATTGTTGTGCAAATAAAATGAATTTTTTGTGTTTTCTTTTTAGTTTTTATATTGATGAAGATATGGACGGTATTACCAAGAAACTAGAAGAAGAAAAAATAAACTGATGCTTCCGAAAAACGAGCGAAGGTGTTTGAACAGAATGTTAACGGGCTTGTTGTCATGTTTTTCTCTTATGTTAGATTTTTTGAGGCAAGAGTTTTTAATTTCAATGATTTGTGGGATTATAGTAAAATGGAAAGGTTTTTCGATTATATTCGTCTAGGAAACACTTACTATGCCTATGTTTCTATTATGCAGGGCCTGTTTACCTGTCCAGTTTTAATGGGGTAAAGTAAAGGTGACATTTTGTTCTTGATAAATTATCAAAACTTACATTGATTTATTTCTCTGATTACAAGAGTTGAGGTATTTCAGCTTTAATTCTAACTTAACAACCCGTTGGTTGTCTTGTTCAATCAATACATGAATATAGCCTGTCTTTTTTATTTATTGCTGTCGATAGGATAATATTGTTTACTAGCCGTGACTCGCAAAAAAATTGCGGTAGTTTTCATGCCCTTTGCTTGAATTTTCCTTATTCTATTATTTTCACGCACGCTATTTCAGCTACGCTTTCTTGCAGGCATTGTGTCTCAGACTGATAAATCCTGGTTTATGTAAAAACAGATTACGCGGTCACAAAAACACAAACTCACATAGGCGTTACTTTATTTAATAAAACTAAACGTAAAGTGGATAATAAAGTAAAGTAATGTTATTTATAATAGTGTACAGAGACTGAAATAGTTATGAGTGTTCAGTGTATGACACAATTTTTACGAGCTAAAACAAAGAAACTCACAAACAACGAAGAATAAAATTCGTAGTTAAAAAAAGAGTATCTAAAAGGTGTTTATAGCAGTTTATGAAACGAACCGAAACTAAATTATTGCAAAGTAAAGTAAATGTAAAATTGTATTGTAGGCAAACTTAGCTGGATAGGCAGAAGCGCCTGAATGCCTGTTCACAAATTGATAAGTATATAGTTTTGAATAAATGCGCTTGCATATTTTAGACCTAAATAAGTCGAGAAAGCCCATATAAATCGTATTTAGTGTAATGTTTATTTTTTAAATAAACTACACGCGGGTTAAATGTTGTTTGTGTGAAATACTTTGCAAATAAAAAACTAAAGTTGAAATCGAAGCTAGCCGTCACGTGATGATAACGACATTGTGACATCGTGTACCATACTCGTTGCATTGAAGAGTTTGACTAAGCAAAAAACAGTTAAGGTGATTTTGAATTGAAAAGCCAATATGCAATCCTGACACCTCGACCTTTCGAACGATATGAGACTAGTAGCGTTTGATCGAGAAATATTTTTATTTTTGTGATTTCTTTTTAAAGGTGGAAATACTTGTGCGGTGTAATATGCGCTGATGTTCTAATGTTGACGGCTGTATTGTTTAAGTTTAATTTTTATCAATCTTTTATGCTCCCTTTTTGGACAGTTTTATATACTTTTATAACGAAATCGTCGTGTTAGAAAGTATACGAGTCAAAACGAGGCTGCTTGTCCCTCATGATTTAACGCTGCGTGCCTCATTGCAACAACTAGAAAAAAATAATTCGTTTTTTCACGCGTTTGATAAAGTCAGAACCTACGTCAATAATAGATTAGCAACACTAGAATATATCCTAGCCCTGATTTTAATATAAGTCTCAGCATATTCATGCACAAATTGGCTGCTTAAAAAGTGTATTTAACGAAACCACTTTAGGAGGGTGATAGGCGTAATATTTATAATACTACATATAAGTACACTACGCCCATTTCCATTAGCGAAAAATTTCGCCAGCCATATTGAAAACACCTTAAAACTTTTGGAATTACCATAACAGAGATTTTTACAGTTTTATATTTTTGTCTCTTAATAAATATTAAAAGATTTAAAATAACTGCATGTAGAATTTTAGCAAATAGTACAATCAATAATAAAACAGCTTAATTACTACTGGTAGTGTCATAAAAAACACTAAAAATAAAAGATACATTTCATTAAAATCTATTTAGTGAGTGGATTTAATTTACCATAAAAATGATTCATCCTAAATTTACCTCATATTTCATCATTATATTTTTACCGTAAAAAAGGTAATTATTTAACTGTGAAAACTTTGATTTATACTGCGATTCATACAAGTATATTGCTATATAATGTGTAGAATGTGAATGAAACTAATATCATTTGTTAAATAATACAATTTTTTTCATGCTATGAATGTTTGCCTTTTATCTAAAGTTGACTGACTGCTTTATTGTTCTGGACCGAGTCAGAACTGTGACAGTTAATACATAGCTTAAAAAGTAAGCTAACTTATGTAGCCACAAAAATATACAAATTGCATCTAACGCAAGGGAAAAAATGCAAGTTACCTGTTATACAGAGCTTTAGCAAACAACCATGTTTTGTGACAATTAAATACGAAATGAAGTTACTGCTACATTTTTATCAGTTACATGGTTTAGCATTTCATATTGTGATACAGTTATCCAGTGCCATTGTTGTACTATCAGCCCACTTTAATCCTGATAACTTCGTTTTTAGAGGTTACACTTTTCATAAGTTATGTCAAAGTATTTTTTCGATATCATTGCCCTCTTACAATGATAGAAACTTGGTTTCGATACCCGTGATGGGCAGAGCACAGACAGCCCATTTTGAGCTTTGTGCTCAACTACAAATAAACAAATCATTTCCCTCTCCTATGGTTCAATGGTAAGCTTGAGGGCCTATAATTTTAAATTCGGTGTTCTATCCCTGCGATGGGCACAGTAAATACAGCCCATTGCGCAGCTTTATACACAATAAAATCAAACAAAGAAATCAATCTTATTAAGTACCATGATATCTTAAAAGCACAAGTGAAAGATTTCATAGAAAAAAAAAACATCAGTCAACAATCTTCCAGATGAGACTCGAAAAATATTGAACGATCACATGAATTTGAATCGAAGCAAAGATTGTTTTTTTATTTTACTTTGAAGTTACAGAGTATAATGAAGTCGATTTGACAAGTTGTGGTAATCAACGAAGGAACTATGTATCTACTTTTGGTTTAAATAGGTGTTAGAAATTGAGTTTAAAATGCATAGGTAAATTTATCCAAAGCTAATTTACATTTTCCTTATAACCTTATCTAATTACCTAAATAGTTTATTTAGCATTTTAGTCTTAATCATAAGGTACAGCAATTATTGAAGTGAAGCGAACAGCCATTAAGGAGTAGGAGAATAAACTAGAGGATTTAAAACTACCTGATGTTGGAAGAGAACAGAATAAAAGGAGTGAGACATAAGTGGTACATATTTGAATTGCTATTGATGGGCCTGGCTTGGCTTGGTAATTAGGGTGCTTGATCCGCATTCTGTGGGTCACGGGTTTGAATCTCCGTCGCCAAAGATGTTCACCATTTCAGTATTCCTTGGTAAAAGAGTAGCTGCCTTTCCTCTAATGGCGCCACCAGGTAAATGTGGCCGAGAATCATTTTGATGCATCAGCATTTCATGTGCCTCAACAGTCGTAAGTGGCCTAGGGACAAAAAAATATTATAGTTTTTTTTAGTACAGCCTAACGTTTCACGATGTAGTGAACAGAAAACAAAAGCAACACGTTTTACTCGGTATGTTTTTACACTTAGCTAATACTATAAAACACAGCGTGTATCTGTCAGTCTGTCTCTTGGTAACGCACTGATGTCATATCAACTTATCGCGTAATTTAAGTAGATATATTTGAACTAAAATGTACAAAAAATGCACCTTTTTTGCAAGTTGAAAACGTACCTTTGTTAAATCGTCGAGCTACGCCAGATAGGACGTAAACACACTTTAGAAGACATTTTATACAACATATTAAAAACATATCAATGTTTTAAAAAAAGTCTAACGTTAGGTCGTACAATAATAATATTATAAAATTATTTATTGATAGTATTAGTCTGCTAGTATATCTATAGTGAAGAACAGTCGTGCCTACAGTGGTTCAGCAGTAAATCTAAAGGCTTATAACGCTAAAAACTGGATTTCGATACTTGTGGTAAGCACAGGTAACCTATTGTGTAGCTTTGTGCTTAACAACAAACAAACAAAGAACTGTCATACGAATGAAAACACTGGATCCCAAAAGAGGAGAGTATGAATTAGATGCAACATAAGCTAAGTCTAATTTGTTCATGCTAATTGCAGTGTGTTGTCTTCGTGGGCTATCAATTCGAAAGCTAGAACTTTGGCAATATAGTTGTGTTCATAATCAATTCTGGAATTAATTAAAACATCATACTTATGTGCTTCCTCCTCCATAATAAAATATTATTAAAACTTTTAGGGATCTATTATGTAATCATTATGAGTTACTTATATTTACACTGAGTGAAAATCTGAAATATCATCGACAAAAAGATTATATATATTAACGTATACGAAACTAAGACGGAATGTAAAAAAGTAATAAAAACTGTAGTTGCAATTTCACTCTTAACTTTGTCTCCCAGTTTGACAGCGGTAAATCTTCGGATTTACAACGCTAAAATCGGCGGGTCGATTCCTCTCGGTGGACACAGCAGATAGCCCGATGTGGCTTTGCTATAAGAAAAACACACACACTCTTAACTTTATAAAGAGAGGAAGATACAACAAGGCATCATATTATCCACCATAATCTATTTGAAACAGTACTTTTAAAATAGAAAAAAAACTTACATTATTATAGAAATTTTACAAAATAAACAAAACACAAAATTGTAAAATTTTTTTTTTATTAGTGTTCTGAAATTAGAACTCTTTTGATAGTTTTAGATTTTACACAGAATAGAAAAGTGAACAACTAATAAAACGCTTAAAAAGAGCTTTATTTCGAAAAAATCTGATTTTACTTCTGTATAAATTTTCCGCTGCTTCTAGATTAAAGTAGAAGAATGTTGAACGTAATGACGTTAGTTGAATTCCAGAATTTTCCAAAACTACATTTAATTAATTGTTAGCAGATCCTGTCGGCGTGAGAGTACTCTCAGATCCCGATAGCAGACTGCATACTTGTAAGGTGAATACTGTGTTCTTAAGAAGTCCATGGCCAGGTGGTTAGGGAACAATCTGCGGGTCGCGGGTTCGAATCCCCGTCCCACTAAACATGCTCGCCCTTTCAGCCGTGGGGGCGTTATAATGTGACGGTTAATCCCACTATTCGATGGTGAAAGAATAGCCCAAGAGTTGGTGGTGGGTGGTGATCACTAGCTGCCTTCCCTCTAGTCTAACACTGCTAAATTAGGGACGGCTAGCGCAGATAGTCCCCGTGTAGCTTTGCGCGAAATTCAAAACAAACTTAAGAATTCTTCAAATACGTTTTGCAAAAACTGGGCTAAGAATCTGTGATTTAAATCCCGAATGTGCCTCAAGTTTTCTGTTTCACCATTTTCTCGAAATTTAGTACAATCAATAGATGGTGCGGTTCATTTATTTGTGGTAAAAATATATTTATGAGAAAAGGCTGTTAATTTTGAAATGCTCCTTAATGTCTTTTTCTTGCACACACCAATACAAAAATTGATGATTTATCCCCCCATCCCTATACTAGGAAGCACTTTCAGTAAAAGCTGTTTAGGAAAACCTTTCCAAGTCTATGTGGTATGACAGGTAATTTTAAAGAAATACTTCAGTAGTTGTCATAACAGATTGCTACTCGTGACATCTTGGCAATATTTAACTTTTGTGTAAACACTCTACCTAATGGAGTAATTGGTGAATGAATACTGTGTGATAACTCTGAAATACGAGAGAGATAGAAACTAAATGAATCCAAAGTAGGCTTTAGGTTTGTTGGGTCCAAATATATTGATTCAAATACAGATAAATTTATCATAAAGCAGAAGATTTGATTAAGCTATAGAAAATTATTGTGACAAAGGAAATAGTATAGATGAAACCGATAATATACGTTTAGAACTCTTACATATAGTTATTACTAACATTACACGCCTCATATCATCATTAGAATAAGTGATCGTCTGATTCAATATTTATTAAGTGGGAAGACTAAAAATAAAAGAATTCTTTATCAGACTTTTAATCTGACATGTTTCTCGTTTTTAGGAAATAATAGAAAATCAACTGAAAAACACTTACACAATACATAATTTAGTTACGGTATTGCTCTGATTTATCATTTGGCTATAATTTCACTATTAATAATATTCTTCAGTTTAAGTCATAAACAAAATTTACTTTTTAAAAAAACTTTAAAAGTCGAGTTGGAAAACTCTCCCCAATCTCTTGATTTTCTAAGGTTTTGTCCTTCATAAAAACCGGGAAAAGTTTATTTCAGGCAACTGTGTCAAGTTACTAGACCATTCAAATCACTTCACATACAACCTGTTTGACAGCTCCCTGGAGTTCATTCTTTATTTGATTACACAATGTCTATGACCTCCAACATATCACGCCAGACTAATCTATCTTAATGATTGATATGCCATTCGAACTAAGGTATTTAACAATCTCAAAGACTTTTGCTATGCTTTATAATTAATGACTTTTTGATATAAATAATGGATTGAGCATTGAACCTTGAATGTTACAGGTAACGCCTATCATTTTACATGGTCATTGTTAACTGAATCGACAGATACAGATGGAGAGTACATAATATAAGCTGTAGAAATAAATACTCGGGACAAGTTTGTAGTATAAGAGACTTAATTTCTAGTTATTGTCCTTGGAAAGCCACTTTGAAATTTAGGAATATTTCACATATTTTGAAATACATTTCTTAAAGTAGAAATCTTTTCAACACTCCAGCAGCATTTCGGCACAAAAAGTTTCACAAAACTGACTGATAAAGAAAATTTTTTTATGCAGGGAAGAATTGTTATAGTGCCATTCTTCTTCCCTCCTAACTAAGATCTTGGGAACAATGGCCTAGTATTTGAGGCGCTAGACTTACAGTCTGTGGGTCGCGGGTTTGAATCCCTTCACCGAACAAGTTCGCCCTTTCAACCATGGGGAAGTTACAATCTGACGGTCAATTAATTATAATAGCCCAACAGTTGGCGATGGGTGGTGTTTATCAGCTGCTTTTTCTATGGTCTATCACCTCAAATAAGGGACAGCTAACGAAAATAGCTCGAGAAGCTTAGCGTGAAATTCAATAAACAAACAAATGGGGGCCTGATATGGCCTGTTAGTTAAAGTATTCGACTTGAAATATGAGGATCGCGGGTTCGAATCCCCGTCATATAACATGCTTGCCCGTTCAGTCATTGGGACGTTATAATGTGACGGTGAATCCCACTATTAGTTGGTAAATCAGTAGCCCAAGAGTTGGCAGTAGGTGGCTTGACGTTTTTAGCTAAGCTTTACAAAAATTCTTAAGATAAAGTATATTTTTTTCAACATTTAGAGGATTTTAAGAATATGGTTATAATTTGATTTGGATTGAATTTCGCGTCAAGATATCCGAGGGCTATCTGCGCAAGCCGTCCCTAATTTAGAAGTGATTAACTAGAGAAAAGGCAGCTAGCTCGTCAACATCACTTATCGCCAACACCTGTGCTACGAAATGTGAGATTAACCATCATCATCACGGTTGAAATAACGAGAATGTTCGGGGACGGGGATTATGCTGTAGTCTAATTATTCTAATTGACAGCTATCTTTCCTAATTTAAATTTAAAATTCAATGCTGTCTTCGTTAAAATTTTATTATAAAAATATATTTGTTTGTTAGAAATAAAGATATGGTTTTAGACTCAAATACGCATTTATAGTGCACATATTTCTGCTGTTAGCTTATCTGAGATAACGAACGATTCGTTTATATTTTGTATTAAGGTAGGTAATCGTAAACTTAGTTTAGGAGCTTCGTTCTATATCTGCAATCATTTGTATAAAGAAGATAACAACTCAGCTTCTATTGGTGACTGCGAAATTCTGAACAGTATTTTGCATTAAACAATTTTACATGAATTTCTATGTTTTTCATACAAATCGCATTTGAAATCCGTAATGGATTAATTGAAAAATGTGGAAATAACAATGGATCAAGCTTATTAATTTCTATTGCTTCACCTCTTTTCGGTGTCGCAACATAATTTTTGTTAGTCTCTTCCGTTGCTTTGTGCTCCCATAGTTCAGCCTGTTCATGAATTATGATACCGAAAGAAAGGCCTTCTGGAAAAACTTGTGGCAAACAAAAATCAAAACGTAAAATATCATTTTTGCATGCCTTTGATTTAAAATATGTATTAAACTAATCAAAAGAAATGTGGAAAAAAAACACATACAGTCAAGCATGTTTTTATTACGAATATTAATCTGTTGACTTCCCTTGCTTCAGTAGCTTTCGGCATTTAACAAAAGAGCACTTAATATTTCGTATAACAAACAACTTGTATTTCTGATAGACTTTTGATTGCGCTTGTCCAGCCTATCTGACAAGTTCTGACATTAAACGAATGACCTTCTCAGTGACTTGTGATTAATAAAAGCTAGATCTGAAATGCTATTTTTACAACCCCATTATTTGAAATTCATGTCGAACTAATTAAAAGGAAGGTGAGAAGAATATATGCAGTCTAACATGATTTTCAATAAGAAAAATAGATCTATTGATTTTTCGTTGCTCCGTCAGCTTTCGTCGTTTAATACTACAATCACGTAACTGTAATGTGATTTATGAAAATGCGCACTTTCTAGGATTGAAAATGTTATACGCTAAACCTTGTAGTCACACTTTTAGTACAGTCCTAAACATTGTTAATGAAATTTCGTGAAACCACTCCCTCCGTTAATTACAATTACTAGAAATTTACACCCGTTCTAAGTACGGGAGGACTGAGTCTATAACACAGTGGTTTCAAATCGATACTTCAACCGAACTGAGCAAAAGTTTGGGGAAAAAATGTTGTACAGGAAAAATTCGCAAATTATCTTCCACAAGATATCTCATTCAATTCTGAAATTATCTCAGAGTAATCAATTGTACGTAGATGGTTAGATTTTGTTTTTCTTAGAATTTTGCGAAAAAAAGCTACACACTACTGTCCTTACTATCGAACTAATAGTCTAGTGGTAAGACAGCTATGAATAGTACCTACTGACAACTCTTGAGATACTCTTATAGCGCGCCTATGGCTCCAAGGCAGGAGCGCGGTTTTGCGGCAACAGTTTCACAGTTAGAGCACACTAACCACTAAAACAGAAAGATAGATATAAGGTAACAAGCTCGTTGAATTGTGATATTTTTAACGACAAAATACAGTATTATTACGTAATATCACAATTAGTTTATATATCCTGCTAATAGCGCATCTATAAAACTTTCACGAATTCTCTAATGTTTTATTTGAAGAGCAGCCTGTTTTAAAGAACAACTTTTAAAAACTTTCTTTACAGAATATTTTTAATAATTTGTCAATAGGAGCGCGTTTATTTGTATTTATAATCAACGATAAAATAACTAACTACAAAAGAAAGTTTCGTAGCGACTAAAGCTAAGAGCTTTTTCAAAAGGTTTTCCTTCTCAACACTTTCTTTGTCAACAACTTTGTTTTCCGTGCATCCTGTCAATGAAGAATACTTAGGTTGCTATCTTTTATATTTTTGATAAGATTAATTAACGATCGGATTTACTTTATTTCCTGATGTTATGTAAAGTTCTTAATGCTGCTTTCCCGAATGTAATGATAGACATTATTGATGCAAAGGTTGTTGTTTTTCGTCTGCTTTGTAGCCAAGACCTTAAAGTTCCAAATTTGTCTGCCTTTTGTCAAAAAGAAAACATAAAACATACGTTATTATCAAATGTTTTCTAGGATAGTATAACAGTAATAATAAAATGCTTCATTGTCACTGTTAATATGATACTGAATATTACAGTTCAATTAATAAGAGGTGAACTTTGATTCTTATGTGATACAAATCATAAAAATTAACTAAATGAAGGATACTATTTTCGTGAGAAACTGAATCCATAAATCTTACACGAAGTATTTATCGAGTTTCAAAATACAATACACTGATAGCGCTAAAAATTCAACCATTAACGAGATTTTTGACCCTGTTTTTGAAAGAGTTTGTACAGAATGAATACTAAAAATACTTTTGAATTTGTTTGTTTTAGCACAAAACTACACAATAGGCTATCTGTGCTAGCAACTCAATAGGCTATTTTAGTTCTGTCCACTATCTTGAATCGAAACCTGGACTCTAGCCTAGAAATACCGTAAATTTAATTCTGGCCCTGGAGTTCTGAGTGAGTTGTGAATTTATCAATAGATTAAAATAGATACAGTGTAATGATGATATTCATTGTGTTAGTTTTGATATCGAGTTTTGTTTTCAAATATACTTCTGGACGAAAACATTGATCTTTTTTCTAATCTTGTGTTTCCTCAAAATATGTTATTAAAACGCTTTAACATTTTGCGACGAAACAATCATATGCCATATTTAATGGTAAAATTTATATGTGTTCTATATATTTTTCTGAACTTTTTCTGCATTAAACTACAAAAATACTATTTTTATTCATCGGTACCACTGTTTAGTTGGAATGAATAATATTGTATTTTTCGTTTTTCTTAGCTATTTGTTTTCGTTTTAGTTACAAATGGGAATTTAAAGGAAAATAATTTATAGTTTATCCTAATCTAAGTTATGTACTTAGCTTTAGGTAGAGCGATATATTTTATGTACTGCACTTACAGAGCGTTTTTCATTATTGCTAAAGAAATATATGATTACTAAATTTTAAATAACAACGCTAGATATCGTGGCACTATCAACTTAGCAGAATCCATGACGTGTTTTATAACTTTGCTCCAAGTTTTCTGAGCTCTTAAGATTGTTGAGTTGCTTGTAGAAGGATCATCTTAGCGCAAAACCTCGTAAACTGTTGATCATTACTGTTATCCTCTCATATTACTACTTAGACCAAGCTTATTCTGTTTTTATTAAATAGTAAATTAATCCAGAATCTATATGAAGTTAACTCATGAAAATGTATTGAATTACACTTACGTATATATATTTTCCTCTATGAAGAATACGAATACTATAATGTACACTTCCTGAGGGTAAACCAACTTTTAGATTGAAAATCAGTTGTACTGTTGCCATCTTAATGAACTGTTAAAATTACTTCTACAAACACACAAAACAAAAATGCGATTTTGTTTATCATACTTTTTTTTAACACCTATTTTCGTCAAAACTGCGATAGGAGTTTATTTTGTTCTATTTCGCGCAAAGTTACACGAGGGCTGTCTGCGCTAGCCGTCTCTAATTTAGCAGTGTAAGACTAGAGGGAAGGCAGCTAGTCATTACCACCCACCGCCAACTCTTGGGTTACTCTTTTACAAACGAATAGTGGGATTTACCGTCACATTATAACGGCCCCACGGCTGAAAGGGCGAGCATGTTTGTTGTGCCGGGGATTCGAACCCGCGACCCGCAGATTGCGAGTCAAGCGCCCTAACCACCTGGCCATGATAATGAATATGGTGACCGTAGTATTGGTACTTTAAGAGAGATTCGTTTCAACTTTAACAAAAAAGTCAAATTGTTAGTGAAACATCGATTCCAGAAAATTATGTAAAAAATAAGTTTTAAAAGACGGTCAAAACATGTAAAAAGGTGTCTTTTCTCGCGAATCGGCTGTTAAAATGTAAGTTCACGTTTTCTAGATTTTAAAGAGTAACATTATAATTTTGTTCTTACATATAGCATCCTTGTGGCTTAGCGCTAAGCTTGGGGCTTTTAATGATTAAAATGGGGTTCGACTGCTACAGTTGGCATAGCGTAAAAAGCCCATTGCGCAGTTTTGCCTTTTAAGAACCAGCAAACCGACCTCTAAAATTTGAGGTTGCTTTAAGAAGTCAAGTGCTTCTAAATCTAAAAGCGTGCTAGAGTTTGAATTGATTATATTTATTAGAGAATAAATAAGTATCATGAAAATTACACCAAGTATTCTTCGTCATCGCTTCCAAGTTAATGGCCACTTCCCATGGGTATATATCCTTTAATGGCCAATTATTGACTAGGAATATACAAAGTTTTTAATTTTTTAATAGCACCGTTTCTTGATCAAATAATAACGATAAATGCCTTCCATAGGGTCAGCGGTAAGCCTGAGGGTTTGTAGCGCTACAAATCGGGCTTCGATACCGACGGTGGGCAGAGCACAGATAGAGCCTATTCACACAATAGATTATAAACCAGGCACATAGCTTCACAGAAGCAACTAGTTTGAAATAAATCCAAGCCTAATTTTATGTTACAAAATTGATTTCCTTTTTTCTTCGCTATTGCTTATTTGTTGTTAAGCGTAAAACTAACGCACAGGACTCTTTGCACTGTCTTCATCGCGGAGAATCGAATCCCAAAGTTTAGCGTTTATGAGGCCTCAAGATCATCGATGAGCCATTGGGTAATCTTAATTACATACGTTAATTTGAAAAAAATACGAATTCACAAAATTCATCAGTTGCTAAATGAATTACAGTTTTGGACAGGAATCAGATTGAAAATAAACTCATTATTAACGAAAGCTACACTGGCTGGCCGTGATATGTGGCAGACAATGATGTTTTACAGTTAATTAAAAGTGTTACGAAAACTAATTGTGAATTTAAGAATTTTAGGGAAATTTCGAAATTCAAGAGGTAACAGATTAGGTGAAGGTTTTTGGTGATAATAAAATACAGAAATATATATATGTATGTCTCTCAAGTTTATGTAGTTAAAGCATATATAGTTAAAAATGTAGATAAGGCCTTACGAAAATATTATACGCTTCAGGTAATGTGTATTTTTTTCGCAATAATGTTGCTTTAAATAGGGAAAAACAGTATATTTCTGAGAAATCTTGATTAAATCTCCCCATTTCTCAGAGAAAGTAAGTAGGAAAGTACAGATATATGCAGATTTAATGAGAGGTTTTCTCAAGCTTTCTCCCTCTGATAACATAGTAGATTAAGAATGTAAAGTTAACTGGTGAGAAATGAATGCCTGAACTTAGACGTTAAAGCCTGTTAAATGGGTCAGTATATCGTCTGCCTTTAAGTGTATATAACAAGCACAAAAGGAGATGATTACAGAGAGAGAACGATAATATCTTAAAGGTAAGATTGAATGATTAAATTAAGATTACCCAGAACTTCAGACAAATATACCACCTTCGACAATGAAGCTGGCTATATAACCGTATGAAAATTCAAAAATAAGGAATCGAGTTAGCAGAATTATATCACTAAAATTTAGTTTTATAAGTTAACACAAGGGGGTGCTATACACTGTGTTTGGAATTTTCTCGGTTATTCTTCAATTAAAAAATTAAAACAAGATTTTATTCTACGTTATTATTAGACATTTGGTTATGAAAATCTGGTAATTGGTACACAGAAACATCGTAATTCAATGTTTTTTGCACAATGTTTAGCTTATATTATACCATGTGGGGTAGGGATGAGGTATCAGTTAAATAAAACTTCGTAAGGCCATTTTTCTTTCATAAATCATCATTTTAAATCAAAATCAATATGAATTATTCATTTTTCGATCCCTTATGGCTCTTACACCTTTCTACTCTCAACTAAACGTAACATCTGAGTGTTTAGCTCAACTTATACTCATAAAAATCATAACAGTAAATTTAATATAATTCTTCATACCAAAAGGAAGTAGCCGATTAAAGAAAAGTTTTGTCTAAACACTTCAACACAGTTAAATAAAAGTATCACAAAACTTCTGAGGAAAACGTATATCACAAGTTCTGCTTCCCTTAGAAGTTATCATTATTTTAAATATCTTTCTTTGTTTTTTGTCCTTAAATCTTATCAAACAAATAGGGCAGAAGAAAGTGATTTGAAAAAAGTTAAAGCGTTATTGGCAGGATTTTCTTTGCTGTTCCGTTATATTCGTAAAGAAAATATTTCAACGGCATAGAGTAAAACATTTGTTTTCAGTCTCATAAGAATGCCATGGCAAAATCAGAAACATAGAAGACATTGGTTGTCGTTATGTATTCTTTCGGTCGAACGAGAATTCCATCCTTAAAGCTGTGTAATCAAGGTAATCATGGATGAGAAAGTACATTGAAAAAAGTTTTTATGTGCATAGAGCATAAGGTTAGTAACATGGTAAATAACAAGGAATCATTATCTGTATTATTTTGTAGGATATTGTTAACAACTATTCCTATCTAGAGAGTAAAGTGATACGCGAGACAGTGATAGTGCGTGTCGCTCAGTGCTAACACAAAACGGTATACTGTGACCGAACGCATGTACCAGCATTATAATCAAATAACTGCAGTGCCCATAAGGTGTAAAGAAGCAGTGTGATAGAACTATATAGATCTGAAGTTGATTATATTAGTTTCACTACTTCGAGTAAGAATGTAAAAAAATATCAACTAAATATGGTAAGAATAGAACTACTGTAGTAGAAGTAAGGTTTTAGGGTTATTATTATTTGAGGTAGGACACGTGGAAAGAAACTCAGGACCAAACCAAAGTAAGCAGATAGAAATAGTAAGTTTGTTTGTTTGTTTGTAATTAAGCACAAAGCTACACAACGGGCTATCTGTGCTTTGCCCACCACGAGTATCGAAACCCGGTTTCTAGCATTATAAGTCCGCAGACATACCGCTGTGCCACTGAGGGGCGAGCTAGTAAGTATTCCAGCAATAGATTCACAAACGTAGAGACGAAAAGAGATAATCTAGAAACATACTGGAAGATATTAGATTAAAAAAACTGATTGGAAATAAATCGAAGATTTGATAAAAGAAGAGAAAATATTGAATATGGGTGTTAGATATTGTTATTAACACACGAAATGTTTAACCAAATATTACAGAAAGTAAGCAAAATATAAGACTTGAGTACTGTGTGGTAAATTGGAAGGAAAGCAGCTAGCCAGTAGCACCCACCGCCTACGCTTGGGCTGCTCTTTCCTGAACAAATAATGGAATTTATTCACTATTCTTTTTAGCGCACTTATGGCCTCCAAGCGCTGAGCGCGTTCACATGGCATTGGAACGCAAACCATAAATCCTGGGACTTACAGTACACTTTGATATTCAAAAACTATCAGTCGTGATCATGAAAACTAGCATTGAAATTTATAGGGCTAATAAATGGAGCATGATTTGGAAATTGGTTTGTTTGTTTGAATTTCGTGCAAAGCTACACGAGGGCTATCTGCGCTAGCCGTCCCTAATTTAGCAGTGAAAGACTAGAGGGAAGGCAGCTAGTCATCACCACCCACCGCCAACTCTTGGGCTACTCTTTTATCAACGAATAGTGGGATTGACCGTCACATTATAACGCCCCCATGGCTGAAAGAGCGAGCATGTTTAGTGGGACGGGGATTCGAACCCGCGACCCTCAGATTGCGAGTCGAGCTTCTTATCTACCTGGCCATGCCGAGCCGTTTTGGAAATTGGACAGATTATATAACGTAGTTTTGAGGAAAAAACATTATCCATCGATAGAAGGTTTAATTGTTTCAGTTCAATTAATTATTTATCTATTATCTCTGATTTACACAGAGAAGTTTGTGGAACATTAAAAAAAGTTGCTTAAATTAAAAAAAACATCATTAATCTCGTTCTCAAGTTTCCTTTATTTTTGTTATTTTTTTGTTTAAGTGTTACTTAACCTTTCTCTAGTTTTAACAGCAGTTTATGAACTATTCTTTCCTAATATTTAATGGATTTTTTTATCTGAACAATTTCTAGCTTCTTTGAAAATTACGAAAAGTTCTGTCTCTTTCTTTACCATTTATCACCAAGAAACAAATGTAAAAACAAATATTGTGTCGCGTCCATGCAATTTGCGTCTGAAAATAAGAAATATGAACATCCCTTTTGTCTATCAAAGAGCAAGTAAAACACTCGGAGTCTAAGACATAAAGCCTTTCGCAGTTTTGTGAATGCACAGCCGTTGCACAATGTTAAGGATTTGACCTTACTGCTAATTAAGAAAACAGTATGTACTATATACTGTTATTATCTTTTATTAATACTACTTTTCTGTATATCATCAATGAGCCTTGATTAATAACTCCTTTTGGGGTTTCGTTTGAAGGAATTCTGAAATTTCCAAAAAAAATGCTTTGAACTCACATATTTAATTTATTTTCCTTCATTAAATTATTATTATTATTATATATATATGTATCGCATTAATGGCGGTTTTGCAATGAACAGTTAAGGGATTTGTCAGTAAAAGACATATACTATATTAAATGCAATAAATGTCGCAATATCTCAGTTTTTAAATTCATGTTAACAGTGCTATTGATATCCACTACCGGCACTTGTGTTTAAAATTTTTTTGCTTAAATTATAATAAATAATTAATTAAGAACAACGTTTTGTATTTACACAATAAAAACTTTTATTGAAGCCGTACTTTAAAATCTCTACAGGTACATGTTTCGACGTGATATACGTCATCTTGTCGAAACATGTA
>NW_013666571.1:210976-218974 GCF_000517525.1 Limulus polyphemus | reverse complement strand
GGCCAAACTGGTAGCTACATTTATAGCATTGATAAGAATTTTACAGCAAATATTCATTCATTAATTAACTAGACCGCGTATTTTACCCATTATCACACCCCAAGTTGAACAAAAAACACAGCCTCAGCTGTAACTTTCTGGACTTATGACACTAAAAAGGAGTTTCCATTGTGCTTAACAAAAAACCAAACAGATTATTTAAAATTGTTTAAAAGAATTACAACTAACCTGATATGTTCTAGCAACATATAGTTAGAATATATTTTGTAAATAAAGACCTGAATTTTCGAACACACACATTGTTCATGCACATAATATAATTTTATATTTTAAAATAAAAAGCAATATTATGTCCCTAATTGTTCAAGCACAATTTCGGAAGATAAACTGGTTTATCGCTTGAAGAGCTGTTACAGAATTTATGACTTTATTATATTTAGCGTCATTTACGATTCATCACATTTCAAAGTTCCATCTACTCACACAAAAAATACGAACCTTTAAAAATACTTAAGAAAGTATTATTCAAAAGTTACTAGTTTCAGAGTGTGTTCACATGCATCATCATCATCATCAAATCTTGCTTCTATCAATGAAAACATCTTCATACCTTAAACAATCACATGATCAGTATACTTGACATGCGCAAAAAGTCGTGGAATGCTTTACAAATATATTGGAAGTCCTAATACAAAAGGGCCTGTAAGTATACTTGAAGTAGCGTAAAATTATGCTTGTGACGTAAATTATTTAAGTATTCAAAGTAAAAACGAAAGTCCTATAAAGAGTCTATGGTAAATTTACATACTTACAACGCTAAACGCCGGAGTTGTTTAACATTGCTCCAAAAAACAACTATAATATTTTGCCTCGCGGTTACTCAGCAGTAAGTCTGTGGTCTTATAACGTTCAAAATCCGATCTCGATACCCGCACAAATAGCCCATTGTATCGTTTTTGTTTAATAACAAACAGACAAATAAATGAAAATTTCAAACCTTAGGATTATACTTTATTTTATTATATGATGTGGGTATCTGAACTTAAATTCTAGCCTTTTCCATTAAGATAGAATATTACGGTAGCATTTTCAAGGAAATGGCCGCAGTTTGAAAAATATATTTCTAATTCTATTTATGAAAAAGTAGCATTATTTAATTTCTGTAGTGCATATTGGTGTATAGAAGTACATTTTAATACTAGAAACAAACGACCTTATAACACCAACTTTGTTATTTTGCTTTAATTGGACACTCAGTGGAGTGTCCGTAACTGTTAAGGTTTGTGTGTTAGTGGAACGCTACTGGAAAAGCTGTAACATGAAATGTTGTGTGTCCAATTAAAGAAACGAGCAAATTTGGTGTTATAATGCCGTATATTTCTAGCAAAGAAAGGTACAGAACTTAAAGTTCCAGTATCATTAAAGCCGTTGTTATAAGGCCGTATATTTCTAGCAAAGAAAAGTACAGAACTTAAAGTTCCAGTATCATTAAAGCCGTTGTTATAAGGCCGTATATTTCTAGCAAAGAAAAGTACAGAACTTAAAGTTCCAGTATCATTAAAGCCGTTGTTATAAGGCCGTATATTTCTAGCAAAGAAAAGTACAGTACTTAAAGTTCCAGACTCAGTATCAGTATTTCAACAAATCATTCTCCCTTAGTAGGTAAGCTGTTAATTAACGGACTTGCAATGCTAGAATCCGTGGTTCGATCCCGCGGTAGGTAGCTCACACATATTCCATTGTGCAGCTTTGCGCTAAAAACAAAGCAACACAACACAATTCAACCAACTAACTATTTTTCGTAGGATAGAATAAAATTCCTTATTGACAACAGCTTTCACATAATCTGCTAAGTACATACTGACAAACTAGGTTCCTAAATCTTATTCTACGTTTAAATTTCGAGATGATTGTAATGTTTTCCCTGTTGTACTCTTTCGATATAAACCTGAAACGTATTCGAGTTTGAAAACTGGGATCTCCTCAAATCTGATCATATACAGGGACCGTTTCTAAGTAGCTATTCACTACGCTGGATGAGCTACAGAGGTCCTAGTGTTGACTAAAACTCTTTCAAGCTTCACTTAACTAAAGGAATTTTTCTACTTACAATACCTCGAGGCATGTTGTATAAATATGGAATAAACGCCCAAAACCTTAATGTTATTGTAGGGAAAAAAACTGTGTCAAATTAATCCTGTGTTGAACTTTCTCAAATACGGCGTTTTCCTATATTTCGTAAAGGGCGATCTTTGAGAAACCATGTTGCATTGTAGCGTATTCAGTGGTGGAATCTAGAATTTTCAATAAGGCTAGAGATACAGTAGGGATTGTAAGGCTAAATATCAACACGTAGACTCAGAGGTTTATTGGAAGTAGGAATTTTTGTGACTCATGAAGCTAACTGTGCATCTACATTTATAAGCATTTATTATAAACGAAGAAAAATTGAATTAGTATTCTCCAGTTGATATAAAATATTTTCAAAAATATAACACAGAATGTCGCTTTCTCTATTAGTGTTTTTGTACAGTAATAACTATTTATGTATGCTGTGATGTTCTTCAGAGGATTTTCATTCACTCTAATAAGCTAACTAAGTGTACATAAATATGAAATATAATAAAAAAGTAACAGTCATGACTCATTGTTTATAGCGCACCGGTTTCATAGCTTTTTATTTACTATACTCTTACTGACGTGGCGCGGCCCGGCATAGCCAGGTGGTTAGGGCGCTCGACTCGCAATCTGAGGGTCGCGGGTTCGAATCTCCGTTCCACTAAAACATGCTCGCCCTTTCAGCCGTGGGGGCGTTATAATGTGACGGTCAATCCCACTATTCGTTTGTAAAAAAGTAGCCCAAGAGTTGGCGGTGGGTGGTGATGACTAGCTGCCTTCCCACTAGTGTTACACTGCTAAATTAGGGACGGCTAGCGCAGATAGCCCTCGTGTAGTTTTTACAATTGCTTTATTGTTTGTTTGCTTGTTGCATTTCACAACAAACAAACAAACAAACTTACTGACGTAAGAGTTTTACAATTGCTTTATTGTTTGTTTGTTTGTTGCATTTCGCGCAAAGCTACACGATGGCTATCTGCGCTAGGTGTCCCTAATTTATCAGTGATAGAGTAGAAAGAAGGCAATGTGTCAACATCACGCACATCCAACTCTTAGGGGCACTCTTTTATCAACAAATAGTGGGATTGACCGTTTCATATAACGTCCTTACAGTTCAAAGGGCGAGCATCTTCAGTAAAAGGGATTTGAACCCGCGAGCCGCAGATTGTGAGTGGAGCACTCTAACCACCAGGCCATGCTAGGCCCCAAATTTCTTTATAATGGTACATAATGTGAGTAGAACTTTGTGAGACGACTTTCTTTTTTATGAGTATAAAAAATGTTACTTGCATTATTTTTGGTCTGTTGATAAGGATGGCAGTGTACACCCTATACGCCATCCTTGTAATCCGAGATGCAGTGTAAAAACCTTAAACCCGCCACTCTTTGTGAAATACCCTAAAAGGAATCACTTTAGCAATACCTGCACAGATTAAATGTTCTTGAACTTTACGTAATAATTTTTGTATCAAGAAACAAAAATATTTCTATTTGACTAACTGACCGATTTCAGCCATCACATCTATTTTGTATGAAAGTTATAACCATTTCAAATCCTTGTTTCTGTTTCAGTGTTTGGAAATTTACGTATGTTTTATATAGTCCCCACTTCTCTATTATTCTCTCTTTACTATATGAATATACTATTTAGATTTATGTCCACTTTAGGGTTACAAAGGAGTGAAGACTTTACAAGTCAAATTTTAGAAATTTTCTAGCGAAAGTTTCGGAAATTTTGAATGGGCCATAAATTTTAGGAATTTTCAATTTTAAATTATTATAAACTTTAAAAATTTATTTTCATCAGTTTGCAGTAAAATTTTACCAACTTAAGGTCACAGAGGACAACGCATCTGCCAGGCACCAGATGCCAGCGTTTCAAAAGGCTGATTAAATGACGATAGACAGGTTTAATTACAGTTAAACACACTGCGGACTGGTAAATAAAATCAATGAAGTTGAATACCTTTCTGTATAATCAAAATAAAATTGGTTTATATGCCGCTCCAGTGCTTCTAGATAATATAAAGGTCGCGCAAAACGGTAGGTATATATATAGCGTGAAATTGGTATGCATAGTGACATGCGGTGTAGAGCATAATCATAAAAACATTGCATCAGAATCTATATTACAGATTTGGCGATAAGTGCACTTGTCAATTGGATATCCCGCCTCATAAACTGTGCTTGTAAGTGGGTTACTTACTTGAATAATCTTTACACTGTCGTGAAGAAAATGAAACCTGACATTTTTTGTTGCGTTATTTACTTGCCCTCACTTTAAAGAAGAAAAGATTGTGAGCTTCTATTGCAGATTATTTTGTCATAATAGTTTTTGAGTTATTCTACAATTTGAGTTACTATTTTTTAAAAATTATGAACGCAACAATCAAGTAATATGTTTTAGATTTAAAACTGTTTACTTTTAGTGCCTGTTTAGTTGTATTTATTTAATTATTCTTTAGTTGCACGTTTTGTTAATTGATATGGAAAACGTCCAGACTTTAAATGCTTATATTTGTTTCCGTTTTTAAAATAATAGACGTTCATACTCTGTTACACAACCGTGAAATCTACTATTTATGTCGTTGCTACCATGCAGTTTGAAACTTTTAAATTATTTAGAGCGTGAAATGCAGACATGCTAAGAAGCAAAACTCAGTTGTCTGTTTTAAAAGTAAATGGATAAAATATTTCAAATAATATGTAACCAATGTTATGGTTTAGAGTATGCATATTACTGACCAATACTTGCAGCATACTGGTGACCTATAGTCTTTTATTCTAGATATATTTAGTATATCTTTCAAATAACTTACAGTATTATGCACAGTACGTTAGACAAAATTAAATCGTGATTGTGTTCTACAATTAGGATAACAAAAGTGTATAAATCATTTGAAACCAATGTTTGAAATTGTTTAGAACTAGTTTCTACTTTATTCTGAAACAACTGAGCTGCCCTGAATACCCTAATACAAGATCAATTATTTATTCAACATTACAAAACGAAAATAACCAAAGTTCCCAAATCTTTCTAAAAATTCCCAAAATTGCCCGTGGAAATTTACCACTCTCAAATTCCCCTGAACTTTGCAGCCCTAGTCCATTTTGTAAATTTAAAAGCAAATAAAATGCACAAGAGATATTGCACGTGGTTATGACCTTTATTCATCGTTTGTACTCATTGATAGATACTGAAATTACGAAAACCTTTGTGTTCATCCAGAACCTTTGCAGCTGTGTAAAATTTAAATATATTTTATATAAAACACTATTTTTTTTTTTATCACACTTTTAATTTGTTTACATTATAGCTCGCTGAAGATGAATTTTGTAAATTCCAATGGTTAAGAAATCGCTACTTTATCACGGTATCATAAATATGCTAGCTATCATAATATATTCGTTGATTCCTCGAGTATGCGAGACATCGTCTTTATTTTGCTATTGTCTTATCTGTCCAATGGTTCAACGGTAAGTTTACGGACTTACAACGCAAAACTCCGAGTTAGATTCGCTAAGTTGGTCACAGTAGATAGCCCAATGTGGCTTTACGCTAAAACAAACACACATATTATCCCTCTAGTTTGATAATTAATAAGATAAGAATTTTAAGGTGTATTACAGATAAAGCTTTAATATATCTCTTCATTTAACAAAATCTATACTGAGGAAGTTGTGAGAAAATCTGTTAAAGACAGTTTTTCAAAATCACTGACTGTCAGCCAGGAGTGACAAATTTGTATGCCATTAAATATTTCAAGTCCCATCTTAATTCGGTTCTTTCCCAGTTTAATTATTTTTCCGCTGTGTTGCTTATGGCGTAAATTATAAGGTGGTTCTCAAAAAATAATTTCATTCAATTACCTCAGAGTTGGACAAGATGATGAATTGGATGACGCCAAAAGCTTATACATTCGAGTTTTAAAGTCTTGAGAAGTTGAACAATTATAATGCGACATATTTTCTGCATGCCACTGGCCTTTAAGTAAAAAAACACATAAAAAATCCTCTAGATTTTAATATATTTTAATGAGATAGATATTATGCTAATTAATTTAGTAAAACATAAAAGGTACAACTGTTTCCGCTTTATTGTAGTTTTTAGTATGTTAATTTCTTGATTTTAAAAAATCTGTTGTTTAATCAAGTACTTTGTACAAAATATTTATATGATAAATAGTCTTACAAGATTTTGATACCCGTGGTGAGCAGAGCACAGATAGTCCATTGTGTAGCTTTGTGCTCAGCTTCAAACAAACTTACAAGAGGAAAAGCTACTGTTATTTATGTTTTACTGCTCTGAGTTAAAATAGGAAATTTGTGTAACGAGAACGTATAACTCCTTATACTTTAATGTTTAATATAAAAGTAGTAATTTGATTTACCTAAGCATGACACACAGCTTCACATTTTAGATACGGTTTCAGGTTTTTAAAATAAAAACATAACTATGTTAAAAGTTGATGTGGAAGCCAATTGTCTGTACCTGGAACAAATATGTAGAAGTGCTCGCTAATCCCTTGAGAATATTTGAATTTCTTTCAAGATATTGTTTATTGGCTTCTATAACTTACATACATTTTTTATATGGTTTTGCTTCGATAAGTGATGAGTTTCAAGGCTTATAACGCTTGCTTTTGGGTTTCAATATTCTCGGCTTATTTTGAAGTAGGAGGAGATTAAATGTTCTAACGTTTTTTTTAA
The DNA here is from genome assembly GCF_000517525.1 of Limulus polyphemus. Taxonomy (NCBI): domain Eukaryota; kingdom Metazoa; phylum Arthropoda; class Merostomata; order Xiphosura; family Limulidae; genus Limulus; species Limulus polyphemus. The sequence goes on along the minus strand of NW_013666571.1, from coordinate 212,146 downwards.
ATTTCCCTTGCTAGTTGCAATATACTATTATATTTGCCATGAAAGATTCTTCGCTAGAAAAGTATCAAAAACAAAATACATTAATACGTTTGACATGGTGTTGTAAAATGTTTTGTTTTTTTGCATATAATTAATAATTATAATAAGTTATTTTATTTGTAACATATGTTTAGAAAATATCCAAGTCCCATAAGCCAGCGTGTTTCGCATTCACCTACAGTGAATTTTATATAAAATAATTATTTGGAACTTTTTTCGAATTTCTCTTAGATTTTGATTTTTAATGAAGAACTAGAAAGCTTACTGTTTTTCTAGCAGAGAAGTACTAAAGCAACTGAGTTAGATTGTGAACTCCCATGTTCAAAACTTTTAATTTTATTATTATTTTCTCGGCTTGGATCTGAAATTGAGATCTATCAGATTTTCATCCAATGGAGGAGAACAAGTAGGAGTAGAAATGAACAGTAATGATATCATCTACAGATAACTCATGTAAAAAAAGTAAACACTGTGAGTTGAAACAGTAATTATTTAAGAAGAATAAATATGATAGATGTTAAGGAGACGCTTAACAGGTGGAACGAGCATTCAGTGTGGATTTACAGCAATCCCGCAAAGATAATATCATTTTAAAGAAGCACCGGTGTATGCATTTATGACTAAGTGTAAAATGATGGAAGGGCAAAATACTATGAATCACTGTTTATATATCCAGTGTGAAACTTTAAAAGTTATGGGTTAAACGCCGAAAATAAGAGAACTGTTGGAATCCAATCAAATTAACTACACATGTTTTTTTTTTGTTGTTGTTGTTTTTTGTTTACATTCCTCTTAATTTGTCCACTGCGACTCAAAATCAAATGCATGTAAAAGTAGTATTTAAATATTACCTTTCTGCATATATAAATCGTGTTTTGGTGAGTTCTGGTATTGAACGAAAAACTTCTTGAACAGTAGTTTGAAGGAGATAAAAGTTTCTTTGTTTGTTTGTGGAATTTCGCGCAAAGCTATCTGTGCTAGCCATTCATAGTATAGACGTGATAGACTAGAGCAGGGGTCACCAAACTACGGCCCGCGAGGTCAGTTCATCAGGCACGCCGCTGCACTGTGCCACAAATGAGCTAAAATATAATTATTTATATGGAAATATCATAGATTGTAGATAAGTTT
>NW_013666571.1:205511-209976 GCF_000517525.1 Limulus polyphemus | reverse complement strand
CCTTTTTTGCTGCTTAGTTTGTGAGATTCGGATATGTGCGCACTGGGTGTGATATAACTATCTTATTGCTAACGTCGCCTTCTTTGATAACTTTTTGGTAAATAAACATGTTTGTTGTCGTTATTTTTTGTGTATTCACTATATTGTATTGAACAAAATGGTTATGCGTCCCGCGCTTGTCATTCTCTCAATTATCTGGCCCGCTGTGAAAAAAGTTTGGTGACCCCTGGACTAGAGAAAAGGCAGTTAGTTAGTTTTGGAATTTGAGTAAAGGTGCTCGAGAGCTATCTGCGATAGCCGTCCCTAGTATAAATGTGATAAACTAGAGACAAGACGACTAGTCAACACCACTCACCGCCAACTCTTAGGCTGCTCTTTTACCAACAAAAAGACTGTCACATTATAACGTCCTCTCAGCCTGAAAGCCCGTCACCTGCGAATTTCGAGTCGAGGTTTTTTAATCATCAGGTCATGCCAGGTTTGGGAAACAGAAGACAGAACCGAAATGCCATTTTTACACATCTTTGATTTTGAGCCGCACTCTAGAAATTCTCTAAACTGTATCGTGTTTATAAAATGTCTGAATGTGATTTGAATTCAATATCTTACATTTGTGGGTAAATTTAAGGCGATAAAATGGACTGCTGTAAAAAATTAATACTTTTAAGAAAATTAAGGTATTTACTTGCCGCTCCCGGTGACTCAGTGGTAAGTTTATTAAAATCTGGTTTTCGATACCGCGTTGGGTAGAGCACGTTTTGGTTTTGTGCTTAATAACAAAAAAATAAAATAAACAAATGTACTTGCAAAAGTATGCTTCCATTGGTTTTTTGTAAAATATTTTGTAGCTTTATGTATCTGACACAATTTTACGATATTTATTTATAGCTCGGCATGGCCAGGTGGTTAAGGCATTCGACTCGTAATCTGTGGGTCGCGGTTTTGAATCCCCGTCTCTCCAAACAGCCGTGGGGGCGTTATAATGTGACGGTCAATCTCACTATTCGTTGGTAAAAGAGTAGCCCAAGAGTTGGCAGTGGGTGGTGATGACTAGCTGCCTTCCCTCTAGTCATACATTGCAAAATTAGGGACGGCTAACGCAGATAGCCCTCTTGTAGCTTTGCGCGAAATTCAAAAACAATTTATATATATATTGACTTTTCACTGAAACCAAAACCAACTTTATTCTGAGGATTTTACTGTTTCTTATATGCTACGAATACTGTAAGCTACATTTTTTAGGATACCAGTATATTAAAGATTTACGCTTTTATAAAATCAGAAACTATTTTTAAAAAATCTTTCTTGTTTGATCATGACTGTTTTAGTTGATGTAATTGTTGTTTTTTAGCGCGAAACTACACAATGGGCTATCTGCGCTCTGTCCACCGCGAAGAATCGAACACTGAATTTTATCGTAGTGAGTCCGTAAACTTATCGCTAATCCACCAGTGGGCTAGTTAATGTCAAGAATGTCTTCTATTGAAATATTGAAGACACATAAATCAACAATTGATAATTGTTGAAGCTGTAGTTATACGGGAAACATAAGTTACATAACTGAGTGTCATTCATAAACTAGACCATAACAAATTTTCCTCACGTATCTCTAGCGATCACTTTTCCAGTAAAAGAAAGGTGCTTCAGGGACTTGGGCCATTTCTTTTCTTTGTTTAATAAATTTCCATTTTTTTATTATCATGTTAAACTTGTAGGTTCATAGTTACCACAACATCATATGTCTCACATGACTGCGGTATTTGGTGAATTTGAGTTTAGTGACGTCAGTTTTCCGTTACCTCCACGGCGGTGCGCATTTGACTGTCTTTTGTCAATACTTTGGTAAACGTGGGCTGCTGTTGCCGTTTCATACATCCGTCTTTCAGTCAAGCTGGACTTAGCTTCTCACGTCGAGCTGACTCACGCTGTAACGCTCTGTTCAACTGAATCCAAGGTTTTTGAAACTTTATCAGTAGCAGTAAGGACTTGAAAACAATATATATATTCATAGCATACTACTGTTCATGATTGCAGTGCTTGAGATGGAAAACAGACTTCATCCAGTAACTTCTCAAGACAATGAATTTATGAATGATTTGAACAATAAGAGTAGTTCTGCGACTCCTGATAACTTCACTCATGTGGAAGACGATTTGTACGAAGTTCCAGTTGGTATAATTGTCCTCTTGTCCACGTGCTATGGGTCGATTTCTCTCGTGGCCGTTGTTGGCAACTTCTGTGTTCTATGGATCGTCGCTACAAGTCGTCGAATGCAGACTGTCACAAACTTTTTCATTGCTAATCTAGCCTGTGCTGACATCATTATTGGACTTTTCTCTATCCCTTTTCAGTTCCAAGCTGCTTTACTTCAACGATGGGTATTGCCCAATTTCATGTGCGCCTTCTGCCCATTTGTGCAGGTTTTGTCCGTGAACGTAAGTATTTTCACTCTTACGTCCATTGCTCTTGATCGTTATCGAGCTGTAATGTTCCCGCTAAAAGCCCGAACCTCCAATCTTCGGGCAAAAGTTGTCGTGCTCAGTATCTGGGCTTTTTCTGCTGGCCTGGGAATCCCCAGTGCCGTAGCTCTCCGTGTAATTTTGAAATACGACCCTGCCACTGGAAAAAATTCAAAACCTTTCTGTAAAAATTCTGAAATTTCACCCTTGATATGGAGAATGTACAACCATATTCTTGTGTCTCTCCAGTACTTTGTTCCTCTGTTTATTATCAGCTACGCTTACATTCGAATGAGTATAAGACTAAGGCAGAACCAGACTCCAGGAAATGCTCAGGGACAACGAGATGAAAACATTCTTCGAAATAGAAAAAAGGTATCTATCTATCTATCTGTCTAACAAAATAAAATAATTCATTTTCATAGCAGTATAGTATTCAATTAACTTATTTTTTATTACAATTATATATCTAGTATAAATTCATTTCGTAATTAGCAGATAAATACTTCATTTAGCGATAAAACATATTACAATTAAGGTCATCATTTATGTAAACTTATACAAAACAAAAATATTAATGTACACGATGAAATTATTTTGCTAATCATCCCGAATTTAGAGATTTTCTTATTAATGATTTGGTGATTTAAAATGATTTGATAAAGTGAAGTATCACTTTCGTTGTTATTATATTAACACACACACATATATATATGCAGAGACGCACATTTACCCATCAAAACGAGAAAAAAGTAAGACTTAAGAGGTTTTGAATAACATTACTAAGAGCATCACACTTTCATTTAAATTGTTAACACTTCTTTCTTCACACCAATTCTAATAGTACTTTGTGGTAATAATTTGATAACAATTATAATGAATTGCATTGCTTCAAAAAAGTATATTGCTGGCGATGATGTATTAAAATAAATAAACAAAACTTAGATAAATAAACTGCTTTACATGATAAATAAAGCTAATTTAATAAATAATAATTATATGTTACGAAGAGGTGCAGAAATATTTGAATGCGTTTTCTGAAAAAAAAAATATCTTTCAAATGCTAAAAAGTGAAGATGTGAACAATATAAATAACCGTATTAACTAACAGGTATAGAGAAATCAATAAGAAAAAATACAAGCCGTTTCGATCGTGTCTCACAGACATGGATATCATTAACCCCCAATAGCGCTTCACATAACACCTTCTTCATCTCCGGACTAACCTCATGATTTATGACTTTATCTTGGAGTAAACACCTCCATGAATTACTTTCAAATGGGGATTCCTGTCAAACCGGGCTTTAAGTCTTGAATTGTTTCTACACGTTTGGTTAAATAGAGCTCATCTACATGCAAAGTTCACTGAAAAAGGAAAAAGTTCAATTTGATTTAAAGCTCTTTTTGGTCCACATTATTTGTAAATACATGTTTTAGGAAGCAAGAAAAACTGTTCCATCAATAAGTGCTGAGGCAGTTTCGCTACACACGTAATTTTCGTTAGACAGAACTGAGTGTAAGTACATTTCATCCAGTGTATGCAATGTACCTTAACAATATCGTCCAGTGAATATCTTATTCATTTTGATCCTATTTGGTGTGAACATAGAATGTCAACTTAGAATAGATTATTTTTGGTATATATTTACATCAAAGCAAGCAGTACCAAGCAATTAATCAATGAATTAACAACTTATTTACTCTTTACTGTTATTGCTTTCGGTAATAAAAAATAATTAGTATTATTTCTTCTTACTTCCTCTTCTAACTGTAGCAAAGCGTCAGCTGGTCAGTCATACCTAAATTTCGCGTGGGGATATGGGTTCCAAAAGGTCAGTTCTTGCCTCGTGAAAACAAACTGTAACATCACTGTTCCCACAGATGCTAGAATAAGGCATCATAAAATTAAACACATTGATTATTGTGCGCATCATCTTAAGATTTCAGTTAAGTATCAATATTTCTATTTTGTATGTGCTATTGCCTTTACACTTTATTTATGTACC
>NW_013666571.1:192628-205376 GCF_000517525.1 Limulus polyphemus | reverse complement strand
CATTTGCTGTCATGTTAAACTTATATTAAAGTTTTTCTTCATTACCCATTTAAGCCGTCTGCAGCCATTATTACACTTTATTTGTTTCTTTTATTTTTCTTCACAGACTTACTATGCCTTTTTAGGGCTTTTTCTTATTTCGTACATTTTGTATATGACGTATCCAGTAACCTAGTTTCTTACTGATTGAAGGAAATAAAATATAATAAAAGTGCATCTAATTAAAATTTAAGAACAAGAATCATAATTGACCAATGAACACTTTTTGAAAAATTGTCACATTATTGTAAGTTTCTTACGTGTTTGATCATTACATGTGGTCACGTTTGATCACTGATTGTTTTAGTCATTTAATAAAACTCATTATATTAACAACAACAACAAGGACTGTAACAGACTAGGAATGTATTAAAGGTCATATTGTTATTTAAATCTTAATATTCAGTGCTATTTTATAATAAGCATGTGTGTGTAGGCTGGCTCTTAGAGCATCACATCAAAATTCGAAATCATTGATTTTGAATGTTTGTTTCAACCATGTACGGTGTATGATAAAACACTGTCTTACAAAAGACACACACCTGTGGGTTCTTGATGATGGATGACGCTTTAACGCAAAATTTTCGATACAAACTCTACGTTCTTCGCTCAGTTTTTCAGACACTGGGTGAAACTATTTTTCTAAAGAATGTAATTAACAAAAAAGCAGAGCTTCTCGAGGTGAGTGAGAGATCACAATTCTTTATACTTTTGTCAGTACTCTAATGCTTATAATTTGGAATGTAAATTATATTCTGATAAATGGAAATAAATGTAACACCTAGAGTTAGTCATGATCGATATGTGAACACCTCTGATCAAGTGATAAATAGGCAAAATATTTAGGTTTATTAATAGGCAAGTAATTTACCTTAGTGCCAGAATGAAATATGTAGAAAGATTACGTTACTTTTAGTTAAATATTTAAGATTCATAATGTATATAAGTGATTTTTAGAAAATACTACATATACACATTCTATTATTTTATTAGTGCAAGGCCCCTGGTGGACAAGCGATAAGTTACAACTTACAACACTGAAATCCGAGGTTTGATTCTCCGCTGTAGACAGAGGGCAGATAGGCCCATGTTTAACTTTGCGATGCCCCCCCCCCCCAGTGGCACAGCGGAATGTCTGCGGACTTAAAACGCTAAAAACCGGATTTCGATACCCGTGGTGGGCAGAGCACAGATAGCCCATTGTGCAGCTTTGTGCTTAACTACAAACAAACAAAGCTTTGCGATAAAAAGACAGTTTAGTTAATGCAAGTGTTCATCCATAACCTCCGTCTAATGAGAGGTACGGAACTACAAAGAAGGCTTGGGCCTTTCTTTATATAGATATATGTATATAAGGTTGAATCAACAAAGTGACTGGTGAACTCTGGTATTGGGCGGAATGTAAACGTTTTCTATTGTTATGGTCGTTTGATCCACTGTGGGATCAAGAAACTAGTTTAATGATTCGTCAGTTCTTCTGAATAATGAGCAGGTTAATTCAAGAAAATAATAATTAATAATGCATGGTGTTAAGTATAAAAAAGCGAGTCAATCATTACTGTGTCTGTCGAATCCCAGCCGGCTTGAAGAGCCTTGGCATTGTGCAAAAGGCCTCTCCAGCACTGGATATAGTAGTTACTGTGTGGTTGACATATCATCATAAAGTCTTCTTTGATTTCACTCAAAAGTTATTATTAATAATTGCGTTAACTTTTTTTTTCAAATATTTGTCGGATTCTTCTTTAGTATGTAAGTTAAATTTATTCAGTATAGCCGGGATTGGAAAGACTAACTTCAACTAGCTGGGTTCGTCTCAGTTATACTTAAATAATGTGACAATATGAACTACTTAAGGTAAGTCTTGTAGTTCTTTTTTTAATAAGTCATTTTCAGAAATGGGTGGAGGTTGGGTGTAACATATAGTAGAATTATTAGGGTGGTATTTATTCTACTTTAAGAATTTTTTAGAACTTTTAAGGGTGGAAGATGGTAGACATTATTTAGTAGAAATATGTTTTTTTCGGGTGGCTTGAATTTATCTTATTTCTACTTTTAACTTTATTACATCTTTTTAAGGGTAACTGCCTTCCCAAAATTGACTGCAGAACGTGAAAGGCAGTAAGAGTTGAGACGTTGTGGGTGTAAGCATTCAACTCTGCACCCATACTGAATTTTCTACGACTGCTGTCTAGTTTCTCATCTGCTTTTTGGATTTTGACTGATATATAGGATATCCCCAACGCTTTTGAATGCTGTTATGACTTTTGGATAACGACCGGAAAGTGACGAAAGTTTTTTTTAAATAGAGTTTTGTTAATTTATTAATATATATATATATGTGTGTGTATATGATACATCCTCACGCATATTTCAGGCCAGCTTTCTTATTACCTTATATGTTAAATATTATTATTATTACTACCCTTAGCCCCAGAGGGGGGAGCGAGGGTATTAATAACTCTGTAAAGTGAGATCGGATTTGTATCGAGTTTCATGGATACATTAAGGTTGAGCCTCCTCATCACACTACAAAATCATTGATCATTCTGGGACTGGGAAAGATTTTCTAGGTTTTCGAAAGAAAAAATTGACGTTATCCATTATAAACGCATGCAATCTCGAAAAGGAGTGGAAGGGCGAAGGTATGTAATCCCCCCTGATTTATATTGTTATGTCGTATTTATTAATATTAAATATTTCACGTGAAAAACCGATAAACAAAAAGTGAACCCTCGAACTCTAGCTAACACAACCAGTACACTGCCACTGATCTGTCCAAGAGTACTAGTCGTCTTTTTCAATTTTCGCTTATAAAGCCTCTCACGATGAGTGTGGCCACTATAGTAAGTTATGACATATACAAAATCATACAAGTACCTTTTCACTTATGAGTTTTTCAAATAAAATATTTAATATTAACTATTACGATATAGTAATATTGACATTTTACTGGTTCATAAATAATTGTAAGTTTGTGATAGACTTCTATGATTTTGGTCTTTTTATCATAAAGTAGTATAGTGATAATACTCATAATGAAAGGCTTTATAAGTGAAAATTGAGGGGTTCGACTTTTTTGGATAATTAAGTGGGTCTAGAGTTCAGATCTTGGTAACTTTTCGCTTGTCAGTTTTTCACGTCAAATTTTAATATTACTTATTACAAAATGTTAGATAAGTATTCAAAGTTCAGTTTGTCCATGTTGTAGGACGAAGATAGTTTAACAGTCTGATCACACAAAAAGTCATAAGCTGCGTCCTGCTAACTGACCAGCATGAATACGCATTTCATTTTCCAGCTGCTTGAGGTGTGCAGCGGTTGAACGGGAAGTATGACTGCAAGACGTATCTTGGTGAACAAATACACTATTAGTCTCGCTTCCAGAAGGAAATCCTTCTCGATTGTTACATACGCTACACTGTATTTACCTCATCTATGGTACGTCTTGTTGTATATCTCTTTCTAAATGGTAATGGTGCTCCAAGTTGATCAGTTCATATTATTTTGTTTTCTAATTCCATTAAGTATAAAAATTAGCTTCGACTTGAAAATTCTAAATCTCCGATCTGAACACATCATTGTGATCTGAGTGTATGAATATTTTGCGTTGGAAGGGGATATGAAATATCCATCTCAAAAGCAATAAATTTTCTGTGACATCACACTAGCTATGAACCACCAAACAATGTACAAATATAGTTCTGATACATTCTGTTCCACCACAACTTCATATTGGAGTAGTTATCGCGTGACTTGTTGAGCAGCATATTGGAAATCGTTTCAACATAATGTATTCAACCCTCTGTGTTTATAAATATACATATAAACAAGAATGATGATAAAATAAATATATTACACTTTTGGAGATAAATCACTTTAAAGTTTTTAGTTTTACTTTTTACCCTTTAGTGACGTTTTGAGTAAACGCTCTTTTTAAAGCCAGAAACAAGCCTTTCGGTTAAGGACAAACTGCTACAAGAGGCTCTGAAAGGAAACGATTCAGGAGAAAAGAATATAAAGCGAGATAGAAACACCAGAATTGAACAATACAACAGCGACAATGTAATAAAGCCAAATATGAGCTACTGATTAAAAATAAAGATATAGATATAATTAAGAAAATATATAAAAACCTAAAAACAGTTAATAAGAACAAGTTCAAAGAAACATTGAAATTACTTGAACAGTCTTTTAAAAACATTCAAAAATGAAAATTATAAAAAGCTTAATCGTGTGTTAATACCAAAAGGATATATATAACTTAATTTGGGAATATCTTTTCTTCGACTCTGACTCTTTTAATTGGTGTTGGTGGGAGCATGTAGCAGGGCAATTACCTTAAAATGCTGAATGGAATGATTAGCTTTGTTGAAGTGTCGAGTTATAGGTTTATTTTGATCAATGTAGATTCGGTTGCGGTTGTCACAAATAATATTATAATTTAAACGCTTAGATTTACAGGTGAAATGGCTATTAACAAAATAGGCTGACATAGAATCCTTAACAGATTTTCTGTGTTCAATATGTTGCATCTGCTCCTCTGACAATTGTACGTGCCAGTTTCAGTATGACATGGTGGTTTCATGTTGTTTGGAAACTGACTATGGACGAATATATTTATAATGTTAGTGTCTTGTATTAACAAATTAGAGGTTTATCAAGAATCACGTGATTGATGCCACTTTCATGTGTTGTGATGTGGAAGTTTTCAGCAATATACGACTTACTTGTGTGGCATTAGAAGTGTGTTGGTTGAAATGAGGTTAGACGAGTGTCGTTGGAATCCAAGTTGTTCAGCATATTAATATTATAATTACTGATATGATATAAGATAGACAATCTCTAAAAAAATCACTTTGAACGTTTATTGTTTGTATATAAATCATCTTTTGTGTGATGAAGAGAATTAGGGTAGCCACGTTTTTCGAAACAAATGGAACATCTTGAGAGATTTTCTATTATAATCTTGGTCATTACTACAGAGCCTACGTAATTTCATAAGTTATAATTTGGTGGTGTTTTCATTAACGTATCAAGGATGGGTGGAGTGGGAATATAGGTTTTTAATGCACAGATATTCACGAGATGGCCAACATCTATCAAGAAAATAGAAATAAAGTAGTTTGGTGGAAAACAGATGATGAGTGATGGGTAGAAGGATTTAACGAACTGAAGAAATATATCCAGTCCGTCATTAGTATATACAGTTATGTCTAAAACAACATCAATATACTTACAAATTATGGCTGGAAAGGCATCTTTATTGTTACGAAATATACAATCTTCAACGTAACCAACAAAGAAGTTAGCACGGGAGAGACCTATGTAGTTCCCATGGCTACACTCTCCATTTGTTTATAGAATTTATTGTCAAAAGGCAAGACATTTAATGATAGAACTAGTTTGGCTAATGTTATTAGTGTTTCAATAGGTGGGTCTAGGGTATTACTTTAGTCAAGGTAGTGTTGTAGAGCCTTGAGTCCATCTTCTTGTGGAATGGAAGTTTACAACAATATTACATTAAATGTGAATAAAATAATAAAATCAGATTTTGATTTAAAATTCAAAATTTTTGTAATGCGTATATGGTGTCCTGAATGTAAGTTAAGAGCTAACGAACTAAGGGAGTTAGGATGAGACTAATGTGTAAGTAGAAAGTTGACGAACTGAGGAAGTTAGTATGGAATCGAGGTATAAGTAGAAAGCTGATGAACTAAGGGAGTTAGTTACGATGGAATCGAGGTGTAATTAGGTAGTTGATGACTAAGGAAATTAGGTTGGGACCAAGGTGTAAGTAGGGAGTTGATGAGCTAAGGGAGTTGGAATGGAATCAAGGAAATTAGAGATTAATCCAGTAGAGCTGCTTAATTTCAATACTATGAATCTACTAGGATTGTCGAGCTTATAGATCCTTAGGAGGAAAATATAATACGGAAATAATTGTTTACTTTTGAATTCTTAGCTTCTAATGGAAGTTCGTTATTTCTTATCAATATTTCTAATGTGATATTCATCAAGAGGGTCGTTGTCACAAATAGCACAGAGCAATTAGTCTGATATTTGTTGGTGAGTTTCCTGACGATATAATTTTTTTTTCAAACAATCACTGCTCCTCCTTTTTTAGATTTTATTACAATGTCGTCACGATAACGAAAGCCGTAAAACTGTTTCTTCGTCTTTAGTGAGGTTTCTAAAAGATTCCATAGATGAGAAATCCAAGTTGTAAGTTTGTTTTCTTTTTTTTTCTCGATTATTACATGTTTTTTTTTTCTTCAGAAATATCGAAAAGAAATCAACATCAGTAAATCATTTCTAGCTCAATCACATACACAAACCAACACGTGGAAATCCTCACCTGGGATCTCGATTATTACATGTTTTTTTTTCTCAGAAATATCGAAAAGAAATCAACATCAGTAAATCATTTCTAGCTCAATCACATACACAAACCAACACGTGGAAATCCTCACCTGGGACTCTCTCTCGACTATTACATATAAAAAATCTTAGGTGAGGATTTCCACATGTTGGTTTGTGTATGTGATTGAGCTAGAAATGATTTACTGATGTTGATTTCTGTTCGATATTTCTACGTGTAATAACCGAGAGAGAAAAAAAAATCCCAGGTGAGGATTTCCACGTGTTGGTTTGTTTATGTGGTTGAGCTACAAATGATTTACTGATGTTGATAAATGTTGCAGATGCTTTCTTCCTTGACTGGTAGTTAGCTTAAGTGTACAAATGTGCTTGGAGACTTAAACGGCGAAAAAATGTTCAACTTAATGTTATATGTTGAACTCGTTTACATGTTTCTTTGTGGGAACAAAATTTAGGCCTCTGTTTAGAATAGTGATCTCACCATCGATTATGTGTAGGTTTAAGAGGGATTTTGACAACAGAAGTAGGTTATGTCTTTACTGGTAGATCTTCATTGTTTTTATATGACGATTACGGCTCTACGTTCTAACGAAGACTAGAATCTCTCACCCTATATATAGAGCTAAGAATTCCGATTTTTTTGGATTTGAAGTTTTTCATTGTCATGTAATCAAAAGCTTCGCTAGGTATTTAAAATATTTGGGGCTCGGGTCTATAGGCGCGGGAGTTTTCGGCGTTTCAATACGATATCGATCATGGTTTCTATTCTGATTTTTCAAGACACCAACTAGAGATTCGGAGCAGTGTCAAATATAATCGAGGCATGGGCTCCGCGTGCCATCACCTAGCGACGCCTCTGGTTGTAATATATATATACATATATATGACTCAATTCACGGACTTTATGATGAATGTCATATGCAATTTTTTTACCAGTCGACTACGTTGATAGCAAGGTTCAAATAAAAAAAAGTAGGTTTTATAACAAAATCTCTTTAACGTATCGCGCTCAAAATAATACGGTGTTTCGTCATTCTATTCTTTATAAATTCCTTATCTTGGGGAGGGAAGTAGTTGAATTTCAGTTTAAAACTCCGAGGGATTAAACTTAGATTTCAACAAATCCTAAGAAAAGATATATGAATACAGTACCTGGATTTGGATAAAGCAGCCTTGAAGAGAAGGAGACCAGTAGGGTAGCGTTGTAGGTAGTTTAACATTTCATTACGAAAGCTATTATATGTTTCCGTAGGAAGAGAAATGATATTTAGTAGGTCGTGCAATAAATCGGCAAATAACGACACAAAAAAATGACAAGATTATAAAATAAAAAATTACTTTTTTGCAGATAAGTCTGTTTGTTTGTTTTGAATTTCGCACAAAGCTACACTAGGGCTATCTGCGCTAGCCGTCCCTAATTTAGCAGTGTAAGACTAGAGGAAAGACAGTTGGTCATCATCACTAACCGCCAACTGTTGGGCTACTCTTTTTACCAACGAATAGTGGGATTGACCGTCACGTAACCGACAGGTTTGTTTCTGGCTTGCAAAAAACAAAAAAAATGGACGTTTGTTTGAAACGCAGCCAAAGAAATAAAACTGCAGATTTGTAAAGTGACTTATCTGTGGCCCGGCATGGCCAGGTGGTTAGGGCTCGCAATCTGCGGGTCACGGGTTCGAATCCCCATCACGGCAAACATGCTCGCCCTTTTACCCGTGGGGACGTTATAACTGATAACCTACTGCAGGACGTTTTGAAAAGAAGCAATACACGAGGAAAAAATGTTACGCAAGATGGAAATACGAGAATTAAACAACTTAGTAATAACAATATAACAAAGGTAAGATACACACACACACATATATTTAACATATATTAGCGAATGTACCTGCCAATGCCTGATTTAAAGAAGTACTGCTATAAATGGGGCATTGTCTCCCCTTGTCTCCCCTTACGCTATTTTGAATCACAGCACATAATCAGTCCATCCGATGCAATCATGGTATGCGCGGTATTACAAGCTTAGTGACAAGTTCGGTTTCACATAGCAAACACTGAAACGTCTGCTAAATTTGAACAGTTTATCCAACTGCTTATTCATTTATATTTAATCTCTGGGGGAGTCCGCTTGAGTTCCTCTGGAAATTGGTTCTGTCAGTTCTTTATAATTCGTTGTTACGGACAACTCTGTTATACTTGGATTTATAAGAAAGTAAGTCGAGTGATGTGGTATTTATTTCACAGGGATGGCGTAACGGTGTGTGCGTGTATCATTAGTTATGCAAGTTACTTAAATTGGGACTATTAAATTCTCGGAAAATAGAACTAAGGCATTATCGAGGGGGGAGTGGTCCATAATTTCATTATTTGTGTGTGTATATATCTGTTGTAAGTTTGTACTTAACTTTCATATTTTGTACAAATGCACAGTAACAGCTATATGTAGTTCGTTCATCATAACATGTTTACCGTGGTACATTAAAACTGAGAACGTAATTTTGATTTATTTATTTTGTTTTGTTGTAAGACACACATATATTAACATAGAAATACATTATATATCTGTATCAAACTATTTACCAAAAAACAAAATATAAAACACTGTCAGGTGCAGCTGAACGATAATAGATGGAGTGGTTAAAAAATTCATTGTTATTAAATAAAGCTAACCCTCTGTCAGCCCAGATTTGTGCTCTCATAAAATGTGAGATAGGAATGATTGGTCATTCAGCCTATACTCATCAATGTGCAGACTGGTTATGAAATAAGTATGGATATTGGAACAGTCTGTAGGATGGGCAGTATAATATAAAGGCAAAAAAAAATACTTGATTCTTGATGCACGTGTGAAAAGTTTGGTTTGTTCGGAATTTTGCAAAGCTACACGAGAGCTATCTGAGCTAGCCATCCCTAATTTAGCAGTGATAGACTAGAGAGAATGCAGCTAGTTAACACCACCTACCGCCGACTCTTGGGCTACTCTTTACCAACGAATAGTGGGATTGATTGTCACATTATAATGCCCCAACGACTGAAAGAGCGAGCATGTTTGGTACGGGATTCGTGCCCGTGACCATCAGATGGTGAGTTGAGGGTCTTCATCACAGGCCATGCCAGGCCACGTGCAAAAGGAATCGTGTGAAATGCATTGCATTTGTTTCTGTAAATGACATTGTGATGAAGGGGAGGGTGTATGTGACATATAAGTACAGGATGGAAAGTATATAAGTAGTAGACACACCACAGAGTTAAGTTTGGAACAATGGCTGATGGTGGTGGATCTGTGCCGTCACATTTTGTGCAATACTGCAATGCTCCCTTTCCTCACCCCTGCTGATTATCGTTATGGGAGTTTCCTAAGATGCAAATTTATCGTCATAACCCAGCAGCTGTTCTGAAGGATATCATTACGACAAAGATTCTGCGATTTATGAAGTGATGCTAGGCACATAATCAGAATATAACATGTAATAGAAAATGATGATGTAAATATTGAACAGTTTATATAGTAGTGCACCCTTGTTCAATTTGAAGAAACGATAGTTGAATGCAATTGCTGTATCAATAATTCGTCTGAACAAAATATTTCGCCTCTTTTTACAGGGTTCACTCTACAGACATTCCAAATACTATCTGACTTTATGATCATTCTGCATATTATCACAAACCTCAAACTATTCAGAAAGGGCTTTGTACTTCCTTTTTATAAAAATAAAACAAAAATCATGTTTTATGATTAACTGTATATGTAACAACTCTTTAAGACTAGACTACACTTAGCGTTACTACTCACGTTTCAAAGAGGCATCTCTTAGCAGGAAGATCAAATATCAAACGCATAAGTAGTTATATATATGATATAGGTCGCCTTAAGTTAGACAGTCGTTGCCTTTCATGAATATAAGTAATAAAATTAGTACACTGTTTTGTGATTTAAATCTTATCACCGCTTATTGATATCGAGGTTATTGGCTGCAGTTTACACCAAGTTCTTTGAAATGCTTTTTATAAAATTACTCTGCATGAAACATCCTTGCAGGAAGTGGTTAATTTAACAAAAATGTTTGTAACCGTTTTGTATTTAAACATCCATTAGTATATTACTAATTATCATTCTTACAGCATTATATTACGATCAACTCGACTCGCAATCTGCAAGTCGCGGGTTCGAATACCCGTCACACCAAAACATGCTCACCCGGTGTCAGGACTAGGATGCTAGTCCAACTTCCGGATACTCACCTCCAAAAGAATTTAGCGGTGTGAGAAACACTATACGAAATTACTATGCCTGGGTCGATCACTGCATGTGCACATCACAAATAATAGCCTACTATGGAGCTTTGAGCTTAACAACAAACACACAAAGTTGGGAGGTTTCTCTATGATTCAGAAGAACCAGTAGTAGTCGTGTCACATCATGAACTTATATGATTGTTTAGGACAAAAACCAACAACAACTAAAATCAGCAATAGGCAAAACTTATTCAGTTACTGAGAAATTCTATAACATATTACATTAATATGTAATAATATGTAATACATTCAGAAACAAGTGAAATGTTTATGTATATACATAATCTAAATTTTATCATGCGTTGAAATCAATTCCAGTCTCATTTATTTAATCTAGCAGCAGTTAAAGCTGCTTATATATATATATATGTGGATAAGAGAGCTTTCCTGCGTAAATAGTACCCTAAATATCTTAGCTATTTGATACGACTACATTAAACAGATTGTTGAAATGTGAGAAATTATGCTATCTTTTATTACTACCAATAGTGCGATAATATACTATTTGTGCTGCCATCTATTGAATTTTAATGAAATAACAGTAAATGTAATTAAGAACACAAAATTAACAAAAACAAATATGAAATTCTTGCTTGAGAGAAATTTTACGCAGAGAATAGTATATCTGAAAGAGATTGTTAATGGACAGCATATATTTGGTAAGTCTTGGACGACGTTTCGAGCTAGTAGCGCAGATATCAAATTATTTAATTCTTGTGAAAATGGATATTTTGCAAAGTGAAATTTGATGACAGTGATTAGTAGAAAATTTAAGTAATTTCAAGTAAACTTTTTTAATCCATTACCTTAGTGCTGATTTGTAAAAGAGTTAAATAAAATTGATAATAATTACTAATAATTAATAATTGTGTATAGTATGTTATACATTGTCTGAAGTGTATTACAGACTATTGGTAAGGTGCCTGTCAAAATTCCACAGCACTGAGAAAGCTATGACATTTTGTTTCCTTTATTTGTTTCTTATTGTTGAGCGCAAAGTTTAATCAATGGGCTGTCTGTGTTGTACCCACCTCGGGTAACGAAACCTGATTTTTAATGTTATAAGTCTACAGACTTATCGCAGAGCCATTGGTGAGCGATTTTGTTTGCATTTTTGAATATTTTTTATTTTATTTTTTGCAACTGACTCGTCTTTTAGTATCTACTAATAATTAGTCGATTTATATTTATAGATATAACCGTTATGGAGAAAGCGATATGACGTCGCCCGTGTAAAATAGCACGCTACGATAATCATCTGTTACCCTTATATTAACTCATCATGTTGGACTTTTGTAAAAATGGGATTTAAGCAGATTTCCTTTGAAGAAGCATATTATGACGTCAACCGTGTAAATTTCAGATTGATTTATTTGAAAATTTTGAATTTTCTTGTGGAGGAAAGGGAACAGATAGACAAAAACAAAATCGTTTACTTTGTAAAAACCCTCAGCCAGAACCGATTAATTTGTAAACCCATTTCAAGCTTAATTCCATGTGCTGACCGAGAGAAAAAAATGAGACTGCATTATCAAATGATTTGAAAGTTGCACCATGCAAGAACAGTATGACGCCCCGAGGTAACCATAGCAACTATATGGTTGCTGTAGTTCCAACTAGTGAACTGTGCAGACATGGAAATGTACGGAGAATTTGGTATTATTTTGTATTTCTTACTGGTATATTTTTAGCAAATACTTGGTGGGACTTACTAAACCAAATCTACTTTTCATTTTTCATAACTTCCAAGATATACTTCCTAATAAAATCAAAAACATTTTACTCCGGAAAATAGGTTCCCTCGCGTTCCGGCCAATTTTCACCTAATGATCTTTTATTGTTCCTGTGTTATATGTATTTTTTTTAATAAATACAGTTTTGTTACACTTTTTGTTATATAGTGATGTAATAACTAAATTTAGCCTATGTTTATTGGTAAAAAGGATACATAACCAAAGAACCAAACATAGAATAAATACAAGAAACGATAATTCAAACCTAGTTGTGCTTTGAATTATTGTACATTAGATACGCT
>NW_013666571.1:179869-191628 GCF_000517525.1 Limulus polyphemus | reverse complement strand
GAATTTTTTAATCCATTACCTTAGTGCTGATTTGTAAAAGAGTTAAATAAAATTGATAATAATTACTAATAATTAATAATTGTGTATAATATGTTATACATTGTCTGAAGTGTATTACAGACTATTGGTAAGGTGCCTGTCAAAATTCCACAGCACTGAGAAAGCTATGACATTTTGTTTCCTTTATTTGTTTCTTATTGTTGAGCGCAAAGTTTCATCAATGGGCTGTCTGTGTTGTACCCACCACGGGTAACGAAACCTGATTTTTAATGTTATAAGTCTACAGACTTATCGCAGAGCCATTGGTGAGCGATTTTGTTTGCATTTTTGAATATTTTTTATTTTATTTTTTGCAACTGACTCGTTTTTTAGTATCTACTAATAATGAGTCGATTTATATTTATAGATATAACCGTTATGGAGAAAGCGATATGACGTCGCCCGTGTAAAATAGCATGCTACGATAATCATCTGTTACCCTTATATTAACTCATCATGTTGGACTTTTGTAAAAATGGTATTTAAGCAGATTTCCTTTGAAAAAGCATATTATGACGTCAACCGTGTAAATTTCAGATTGATTTATTTGAAAATTTTGAATTTTCTTGTGGAGGAAAGGGAACAGATAGACAAAAACAAAATTGTTTACTTTGTAAAAAACCTCAGGCAGAACCGATTAATTTGTAAACCCATTTCAAGCTTAATTCCATGTGCTGACCGAGAGAAAAAAATGAGACTGCGTTATGAAATGATTTGAAAGTTGCACGATGCAAGAACAGTATGACGCCACGAGGTAACCATAGCAACTATATGGTTGCTGTAGTTCCAACTAGTGAACTGTGCAGACATGGAAATGTACAGAGAATTTGGTATTATTTTGTATTTCTTACTGGTATATTTTTAGCAAATACTTGGTGGGACTTACTAAACCAAATCTACTTTTCATTTTTCATAACATCCAAGATATACTTCCCAATAAAATCAAAAACATTTTACTCCCGAAAATAGGTTCCCTCGCGTTCCGGCCAATTTTCACCTAATGATCTTTTATTGTTCCTGTGTTATATGTATTTTTTTTTAAGAAATACAGTTTTGTTACACTTTTTGTTATATAGTGATGTAATAACTAAATCTGTTGACAAAATTCTCTTTCGAAGTTGAAGTTTGTGTACAAGTAATTATTTTTAGGCGCTTCCTACGTATTAGATATAGTAGAGCTTTCCGGAAATATCTGAGTATTATCAGAAAGTCAATATACGTAATTAAGAAATAACTTGAGAGTATTCTTTAAAAGTTCATGTCACAGTTGAATAGTTATTATTATTACAGTTAATGTAATAGTTCAGTAGTTATTATTGTTACAGTTAATGTCACAGCTCAGTAGTTATTGTTATTACAGTTAATTAATGTAATAGTTCAGTAGTTACTATTGTTGCAGTTCATGTCACAGTTGAATAGTTATTATTATTATTACAGTTAATGTAATAGTTCAGTAGTTACTATTGTTATAGTTATGCAAGATTGCTAGATGATTTTTCTCGAGTTCTCGGACAGAAGTTTAAGACCACGAAAGTGCAGAAAAAGATAAAGAAATAAAACAGAAATTTTGTTTTAGCTTTCGTATATATAACTGTGTAATGTTTACAAGTTATATAATAAGCAAGTTTTACACATATGGATCTGAAGAAAAGCAAAACATTTGCTAGACTGTATTTGCCACTAAATTAGTGCTGAAAGACGTTTGAACTACGTTGACAGCTGGTAACAATAATAACTACTGAACTATGACGATTTTGAATCATTCGTAAGATCAAACCAATCACTTCTGAACCATTGTTTTAAATTATTTGTCTTCATTTTAACGAAAGTTATCATGGCAACACTAGAATTGATTTACTTATAAGCTTTTACTATTTTGTCTATGAACTTCTAGCATTTGAGTTCTGTATGGCTATTAGGGTTGATAAAAGTTGAAATACAGAATATTACAGTTAAATAGATATATAAATCGAATAGTCGTTAATAAGTATAAGGTATAAAACGAGGACTGTAAGAAAACCTTTGAATCCAAGTTCATCCCATTTAGTGCCACTGCTACTCCGGCTTATGAGAGTTACAAAGCACAATAAATCAACTCCTTAGCTACATATCAGAGAAGAAAAAAAAAGCTATATAAGAGAATTATCTTTAGGCTTAAAATTGTAAAGTTTCATGAGAGACACAATCATACATTTCTCGTACTGTATCAAGTGATTTTTTTTGTGTATAAGTTTCTACTGAAGGTTAACGATTGCATTTTCATAGTATAGAACCTATTAGTCAGTTTTGAGTAAGGGAAATTAAAACATAAATAATTAGAGGAATACCATAGTATTATTATATCGACCTTTCCTTTTTACTTATTTACGAATGCATAATGCATATTCTATCAGATTAAATTGTACTAAACTGTTTGCCGTGTCAACCCAAAGCACTAAGTTTTTAAATTATGTGACTAGTTTCATTGTAAGATGCTATAATTGATAGTGAACCAATCACTCCTTACTAAAGACATTCTTCCTTGTACGTCATTCCTTCTTTGTGAGTAAGCTATAGGACTGCCCTTTAATTTCCTAAATATCTTGATCTAGAACCAATTAGTGGTTTTTATTCATTCAGCTGCAATCTTTCTGTCAAACAAAAATGTAGAAAGGATATACATATGTCACGAAGCATGCCGTTCATACAGCTGTTGTTAAGTGAAATTTCGTAACTTTAGTTGTTACGTAGACTGACATTTTATAGAGATAACTATGTAACAAAACAATGCTTCTATTTAATAGATTATTCTATGCAAACTTCTGGCTCAACTAAAAAGCTTTTAGAGTAGTTGTGTTAATCATATAAAATTACCATATTATTTTTCAAATATAAAGCACGTTTTTAACGGGTGCTTTTTGCAATCGTCTGTTTCCTTAGGTACGCAATTAACAAAATATTAACACCATGTTCATTCAAAATAAGAATAGGGGGAGATGTTGAGAGTAACACACTTGAATACTTGTAGATAATAACGTTTTCCTGAAGAAGGTAAGCAGCATTTTGTTATTGTTAAAATTTATAATAGTTACTTAAGTGTATGTTATTTAATTTTTTTTTAATTGGACTACAGTTTTATTTCAAATAAACTTGCCTTATGTTTTTATAGAAATTAAATGTAAAAACAAGTTGAGTTGACCTTTAAATATAGATTATTCATATTCAAGTTTGAAATTTCACTGCCATGTCCTCTGACGTTATGAAAATTGTAATTTTTCCTGGGGATATTTCCGAGGACTGAAAAGCAAAATTAATACTATGTGTATTAAATATAGATATGTTTTTGTGTTTAAAGATCCTTATATTCGCCGAGTAAAATAAGCTTTTCCATTTCTAACAGCTCCAGTAGATGCTACTGCTTCGTGGTTATAAGGTTGTATACTAGATTTTGTTTTCTTTAGATAGTTCTGAACTGACTATATCTTCCTAAAAGTCAAAAGCTTTATTTACTTTAGTGATTTTGATAGGGACACATCAAACTCTTAGATATATCTAGCTGTAATGGGTAATTTGAAGTATTATAGAATCTCTTGGATCAATTGGTAAGTTGGACAAGTATTTGGCAAACGATCTTTAATGATAGTAGATGGAACATGATTTGTGAGTGTCTGTTGGGAAAATCTATGGGAATGTCACCTAGTATTTCATTCCACTTAACTGAACTATGAAACTATTAGCCCTCTAACAACTCTCTATGGAACTAACGCTTGTGACATTACAAATAACTTCCCTCCCACACATAAAGTATGCTCGCCCTGTGATCTCCATTAGCTAGTCAACTTTGGAATCAGTACTTGTGCTCTAGTGCTCTAACTATTATTACATTGTATGAAATAAGAAATATAACTGGTCGATCAACAAGTTTTTATAAACCATGAGTAATATTTTGTTTCGATTTAAGGAAACAAACAACATATTTAAAAAAGTCCAGATACATATTTTTTTATTGTGATGTCATTTTTTATTTATTGCTTCTGATTAAATAAAGAGATAGCACACACACACACACATATATAAATGTAAATCCCACTAACTAATAAATAATAATTACAAAGTCGAAGGTGCTTACCGTGAAAACAGTAAAAAGGTTTAAGACGTTAAACGTGTTTCATACACGAGAAAATAATATCTAATACGCTGTTTTACTTTTCAAAAGAATTTTTTTCTGATTAGAATATCACCCCAAAAAGTTCATTTTTATAGAGATCACATCTGTCCATTTTTTTTCTAGTTCATTTTGATGTAAGAGAAAAATAAATGCACAGTTATAGACTATCTAGCATATATTCCACAACACATACAGGAAATGCACACTTATAGACTAACTATCATATCTTCTACAACACATACAGGAAATGCACACTTATAGACTAACTATCGTATCTTCCACAACACATACAGGAAATGCACACTTATAGACCAACTATCATACCTTCTACAACACACACAGGAATCAGTGCGGTTTAAGCGTTAATCTGATTTAAACTCTGTTCATTCCAAGACATTTTTGTAGGGAAACTTTGCTTAGTATTGTAACTAGTCTATAATATCTTAATAACATTTGGGAAAGATTCTTAAATCCAGAATGTTGATATATATTTTAGATTTTGTGGTTTTTATTTGGTATTTTTATACGTCTTCAGGTCTGACATATTTAGCGATCATTTTATGTGGCATGCCATCGACTAAGTTTGTCATCCTGCACCTGATTCGCTGAAACACAATTGTGTAATGCTTTGAATGTTCCCTTTCATTTACATAATGCATCAAATTGAAATTTAACTTCTATCGCTTGTGAGGTTTACGTTCGATTACTACAGAAAACTGCTCAGGAATTTTTTGGACATTTATTCTTTTCTGACCAGCCAACTGTGATTATTTTTTCATTAGGTCTGTTTATAACATCAAGCTCTTTGGTTTGTGTATTATATGAAATTCGTAAGAAAACTATTTTTTTTTCTTGGAAATTTGAATAAATACATTTTTGGTTATTATTGTTTTCCAGTGTAAACGTCCATTACAAATAGGAAATGATACGTAGTTAATATTATCAGTGTTGGATGTTTACTTAATTCTTTAAGTTTTAGATTACTTACAACCAAACTGTTGGGGCAGATTAATTGTTAATTTGTTTTATTTTGCTTGATGAGATATCATATTTCGAAGTAGTCTGTTAACAAGGAAGAATACGTGGATATCCTTTATTAAAATATTTCCTTTTTCTCGACTTTTTCTAATGTGGCTACATACTTACAGACCTGAGATTTAAAATCCCATTTATTATACACTATCTTATAGCTCAAGATTTGAAATGTTACGGCTTTATTACGTGTTGGCACAGAACTCCAACAGAAAAGGATCCATGTATTATGATTTTCAGAAAACGTTCATATGAAAACTTGGAAAGGAAAAGCAAAAATACCGGAATCGAAAATGTAACACCTATTTGTTTACAAATTACCAAGTCTGAATCCATTGTGTATTAAAACAAAGTTACAATTTTGAAATAAGTTCGCAAAGTTATTTTTTAAGCGTTTTCTGTAATACTACAAATAATATCTTCACAAGGTAAGTCATTTTGTCTGCTTGAATATAAAGGTGCTGGTGTCTTGTATGTCTGTCTGTCCCTGCCGAAAATATATCCGACTTCTTTGCCTTTGATCATCATGAAACTTTCAGGGTTTCTTGGGTGAGCCCAAGGGGGATTATAAACTCGTTACTTTGTTATTTTTTTTCATTTTCGCGAGTCTAACAACCCTTTTAATTTACCCCCTCGTTGTTGCCCCAGTTCTTATTTTCCGAACTCTGATATGCATGATCCTTTCAAAGGTTCTTGGGTATATAATAGCTCAGATATTCAGGATATTTGGAAGTACAAGTTAGCTAACGTGCTGAAAATAGCTATACTAATATGAAGAAGTGGGGCAGTAGAGGTGAATTCTAGAAATATTTATGTCAGTATTCAATAGACCTGCTTGGCGAATGGTACATACACATGCAGTCTCGGCATCCTCGTGCATTCAATGAACTAATAGTTGCGTTTGGCGAAGGGACACTTGCTAGTTCGTATACATTTTATTCGAAACCTTCGTGGTAATCGTAAAAGTTTGTAAGTTTTGTAGTGAAATTTCCATGCTAAAAATCAACAACCGAATCGAGAAGGAGTTTATAAATAAACTTCTTAATGATGCAATTAATTAATAACTAAAATTCGTTCTATCTCTATTGAATTTATTTGTTTGCTCACTTGACCGACACCCTATGGATACAACTAGCTAAGTAGCCAGCCAGGTCAGAGACCACTTTTAGCTCAGACAACAGAGGGAAAACATGCCACCAACAGCATTTGCCACCAAAAGATTTAAATCAAGCATTGTAATTTTAAACGCTGGAACCCGGCTTGTGCTAATAATACACATTGTTCAAATCGGGCTGAGCGTAGTTTAGTGGTTAACCTGCCGGACTGAACATCTGAGTGTCGATGGTTTGCGTTCCGTTGCCGAATAATCGCGCTTCGCACTTTGGGGCCGTGAATGTATTATTAAAATTACGGTCCATGAAAGACGTCTCACCTTCTAAGGTTATCTGTGAAAGACATCTCTAATTTCGAACTGATAGGCTAGAGGGAAGGAAGCTAGACAACAGCATTCATCGCCACCTCTTGGTCTTTTCTAATTGAATAGTAGGATTTGTCTACTAAGATTCTCCATGAAAGACGTCTCACCTCCTAAGGTTATCTGTGAAAGACATCTCACCTACTAAGATTATCCATGAAAGACGTCTCACCTACTAAGATTATCCATGAAAGACGTCTCACCTTCTAAGGTTATCTTGAAAGACGTCTCACCTACTAAGATTATCTATGGAAGACGTCTCACCTACTAAGGTTATCTGTGAAAGACATCTCACCTACTAAGGTTATCTGTGAAAGACATCTCACCTACTAAGATTATCCATGAAAGACGTCTCACCTACTAAGATTATCCATGAAAGACGTCTCACCTTCTAAGGTTATCTGTGAAAGACATCTCACCTACTAAGATTATCCATGAAAGACGTCTCACCTTCTAAGGTTATCTGTGAAAGACATCTCACCTTCTAAGATTATTGAGATGTCTTTCACAGATAACCTTAGTAGGTGAGACGTCTTTCATGGATAATCTTAGTAGGTGAGACGTCTTTCACAGATAATCTTAGTAGGTGAGATGTCTTTCACAGATAATCTTAGTAGGTGAGACGTCTTTCATAGATAATCTTAGTAGGTGAGATGTCTTTCATAGATAATCTTAGTAGGTGAGACGTATTTCACAGATAACCTTAGTAGGTGAAATGTCTTTCACAGATAACCTTAGTAGGTGAGATGTCTTTCACAGATAACCTTAGTAGGTGAGACGTCTTCCATAGATAATCTTAGTAGGTGAGACGTCTTTCAAGATAATCTTTGTAGGTGAGATGTCTTTCACAGATAACCTTAGTAGGTTTACCATAAACAATACTTTATATATAAATTGATGCAACTTAACTTTTAGGTATTCTTGAGTTTTATTTTTGGTATCGGGTTACATGGAAATTTTTAACACATCTGTTGCATGTTTTCATAAAACTTAAATGTGAAAACAAGTCGATTTAATTCAAATCTAATATATTCACATTCATATTCAGTTGTTAAATTTCACTGCCATGTTTCAGGAATTTAATTTCTTTATTCCAAGATATTGTGCCCATTAAATTTAAATATGTTTTATGTTTGATGAATACTAGATTAGCTGATTAAAACAAGTTCTTCGATTTTAAACAGCTCTGATAGATGCCATTTCCTCCTGGTCTGAAGGTTGCATGTTTATGTTTTCTATAGATAATTCTGAATCGACTGAATCATTCTTGAAAATCAAAAACAGTATCTTCAGATCCTATCCTGAAAAAGATAAATCTCTGATGCGATAAGGTCCAATCCTAGCAAATATATATATATATCGAATATGAGATGTTCAAAACTCTTCTTAAATAAGAGTACAATTCGGATATACCAGCAAAGCTACTCGAGGGCTATCTATTGTAGCCAATCTTAATTTCGACCTGATAGACTGGAGAGAAAGCAGTTAGTCGACAGCACTCACATCAACTATTGGGTCACTCTTGTCTGTAAAACGTGACTGTCACCCTCATAATTCAGCCATGGCCCTTAAGTAGAGATCGTGATTTCTTTTTTTGGTAACGGGATGCGGAGGTTGGACTCGCAGATCCATAGTCCGGCACATTAACCACACTCGGCTACAAAAAAAGGAAGATTTCTATGTGTATTTAATGAGGAAATTCCATAGCCTAATATCTTACTTGACATGTATAGCAAGCATATTGTAAGAGCGTGTGTTTATGCATATATGTTGTTTTATATATAAACCACAGTGATAAACACTTGAATTAGAACAATTCTAAAACGTTGATAAGCATTTAGGTAAATATTCTAGTTCTTTATTAGAAGCAAAAATACATTTATGAAATTCAAAGTTAGACACAAATGAAGATTTAAACCATACAGTGACGAAACATTTTGTCATGCTGATTTGGTTATAAAAGTCCAAGACTTGGTTGAAACACCACTTCTATCAATCATTGTTTAGATATTGCCAGGTAATGCTGTAACTCCAAATATCCCTTAAATAGTAATTTTGTAAGAAAAAACGTTATAGCCAATAAGAGTAATATAATTAGATATTTCTTTATTCGTGAATATTATTTCGGCTGTTATAAATCTTTCTAGTTTCTCTGTAGATTTGATATTATTTAATAATATCTTTACCAAAGTTAATAATCTTTAATTTCTTTATTGATAAACGTTTTTCAGTAAGACTTTGTATAAATACCAACAATATTAGCAAGCATTATATCAATTAAATTTTACTTCGCATATATCAAATGGCATTGTATGTTGTCACTATCAAAGAATTTAATTTGGCTTGGTTTCCTTGGTATTCTCAAAACTCACTGATTATAATGCAGTTCAAAGCAGTAGGTTACTCTGGTAAATAGGAGAGATTACTAGGAGATTTATCAATATCGGTGGCAAAGCGATAAGAACAATAACGAATAGTTAAGTGGGAGTCATTCTTCTTAACTTACATGCCTCACGAGATATTTTGCCGATTGAAGCTATTGAATACTTCTTTTTTTTTTAAGTGAATACTTCGTGAGCAGCTCGATCCGAAAAAGGCTCCTGTGATAACGAAATAAAAAAGTTTAAAAGCAGTCAAATATAGAAAGAAAAATAAGAGAAGGGAAGCTGCAAGTTGAATATAAAAGTTTGGTTCGGAGACTAATTCTTAATGCCAAATGTTAGTAGAAAGAATTTAATCATGACAGGAAAAGACAATACCACAAAGTGTGATTATCGATAGAAAAAGCAATTGAAATGAACAAGAACGTTCTGACAAGACAAATAATTAGGATTTTGCATAGGAAAAAAATGCGAGATTAAACCAAAGGTAAAACACATAAAAGACAGTCAAAATAAACAATAAGTTGAAAGAACATGAATGGTGAGAAAATATTGAAGATTGTGAAGGAAGATAGAAAAGCAAAAACAAAATGTTTGAATTGAAGGTAAGGAAATCACGCTACCAAACGTTTCCCAGAGCACTAGTTCTTTACATTAGTTTCTTGGTTTGTTTTGAATTTCGCGCAAAGCTACAAGAGGGCTATCTGCGTTAGCCGTCCCTAATTTAGCAGTGTAAGACTAAAGCGAAGGCAGCTAGTCATCTCCACCCACCGCCAAATCTTGGGCTACTCTTTTACCAACGAATAGTGGGATTGACCGTTACATTATAACGCCCCCACGGCTGAAAGGGCGAGCATGTTTGGTGGGACAGGGATTCAAACCCGCGACCCTCAGATTGCGAGTCAAGCGCCCTAACCACCTGGCCAAACCACGCCTAATTAGTTTCTTAATGAAAAATAAACATTACAATCATTTAAAATTAAAACTACTGTAATTCTTATTCATTGTTCAAAAATAGCATTTTTTTTTAATTAGTTCGACATACATGCAGTAGCAAGATACACTTTCTTATTGTATATGTCTTTAAAATAAACTGGTATGTTCATAAAGTGTATTGTTATATTTTTCTAACCATTAAGGTCCACTGTATTCTACAATCTTAATTTTATATTTCATTATTTTAATTTGTAATGTATCTGTGGTGTTTAGTTCTTTTTTACTTTGCTAACAGTTATTCTATAATAAAATGTTTTACTCTTTTAAAATTAATTTTAAAGTTATAAATTGTGTTGGAATACACATACAGTATATATTTTCCAATAACTTTCATAGAAATAAAATATTGACTTTTCAGTATAAAAAATAACAAATAAGCTGCAACCTAATGTTTACTAGTTGAACTGTTGGTCTTGAATTAACCAAAAACCAGTTAAACTGAACTTTTCCATAAATGTTTTCAACTAACGACGCTAAAGAAACAGATGGTCTTGGTGATGTTGTAAAACATTCCAAGCAAGTGAAAACTGAGTAGGGCGTGATGCGAATTCACAACTCTGCTCACACTGTGAACATTTTAGCAAACTCGGAAACCACTATTTAAGTAAGTGGTCTTTTTTCTTGTTAGCAATGTAATTACATTTTGTTATACACTCGGCTCATAATCAGCAACCAGACAATAATAAACCTTACAAAACACAGTGATTTAACTACTGTTTAATATTTAGTAGGCATCTATTAATAGTGCTTTTAGTAAGACCGTTTAGTTATGTCTATCGAATTTTTTTTAAGTTATACGTATGAGAAGTTAAAACATGTACTTTTACAAAAAAATTTTGAATAGATATTTAATAATAAACAAGATTACGAAATAAGGACCTAAACCTGATTTGAACGTTAATTAAAACAACACTTGATATACCTTGAAAGAATGTGTTTGTTTAGGGAGCTAAAATTATTTACATAGCTTATTTAATTTCTAAGTAAACTGGCGTAGCATATGATACAAAATGGTTTGTTTGTTTGTTTTTAATTATGCACAAAGCTGCACAAGGGCTATCTGTGCTCTGCCCACCACGGGTATCGAAACCCGGTTTCTCGCGTTGTAAGTCCGCAGACATAGCACTGTGCCACTGGGGGGGCGATACAAAATGGAAGCAGTAGTGATTGGAGCTAAAGACTCCTCACCAGTCTTGGGATGAGATTTAATAAATGATACATTTTAAATCTACTATAAATAAGTTTCATAATAAAATTAATTTTACGGATGGTTCGCACAAATGTTTCATTTTTTGAATAATTAAACTAGTTGAAGTACCCGGCCGTTGGACAAATGAAATAAAAACTCGTTTGTAACAAAGGATAGGAAATTGTGCTTCTATTTTTCTTCTTAATATAATAAACATTAAAATTGCAATAAAAAATACATAAAGGTGCCAATACAGAAAAGAATGTCACACTGTTTTCAAGAATTCTATCAATGTAAAATTAGATAAGGGGGTCCAATCCCCACCCCTTCATGACCTTCTTCGTGTCATCCTATATTACTATGTCAAGTCTGGTGCTGATTGATCAAGAAATGTGTGAACGTATAAGGAACAAATGTCTGAAAGGTGTGAACAAACAGGCACAAACTTGGCTTTATATATTGGAGAAGGCGTGTAAGGTGTAAATAGTATTATTTCTTTTT
>NW_013666571.1:162868-178937 GCF_000517525.1 Limulus polyphemus | reverse complement strand
GAAATTCAAAAACAAAACAAACAATGAATGGTGTTATGGTCAGCGTTCTGAATAAAGCTAGTTTGGCTTGGGTGATTGTGTACGTAGCTAGAAGGTAAACGTTAGTACTGGTTCGTAAATGTTATCCTTACCTACTTCGAGAGATAAGTGTCAGAAACTGGGGAAGTTGAAAGTGTCGGTTACGGTTTTTTCCGTATCTTTTGAGGTTTGTACTAGAGCTATGTCAACGTGATTAAAATACAAAGTTAACTTTCAATAAAAAAACGACAAGTCTTGTAATTTTGTTTCCACCCAAGACAAGATAACTTAATTACTGCACGTTACAATCTTTTTTTTTCTTGGTTTTTAATCTTAGTTTCATTACTAGGTGATAGATGGAGAGTGGTCATGATTCTACAGAAGTTAGTTGGCTGTGCGACTATGAGAATTCAGCATCAACTTATCGACCTTTTAGTAGAGAAATCAATTTCCTTTAGAAACTAGTAGATAGAAATGAAGCACTATCTTCATTTAATTTTGTTTTCTAAATTTCTGTTCCTTTCTCTGCGTTTTTCTATAACCATATTGAATAGATATAACAGTTAACGGTAGTATATAGCGTCCTTGAGAAAAATTACTCTTCATTCCCTCAATCACGTGACAAGATACCCTCATGTTTAATTTGGTTATATCATCTTGTTAAGGGCCCAGCATGGCCAGGTGGTTAGGACACTCGACTTGCAATCTGAGTGTCGCGGTTTCGAATCCCCGTCACACCAAACATGCTCGCTCTTTCAGCCGTGGGGGCGTTATAATGTGAAGGTCAATCCCACTATTCGTTGGTAAAAGATTAGCCCAGACGGCTAGCACAGATAGCCCTCGTGTAGCTTTGCTCGAAATTCAAAACAAACAAACATCTTGTTAATTACAAGACAATTACGGTTGAGATGTTTACTTTTGGAAAACATGATTCAGCATAATTTGTAGGTTACAACGAAAGAAATTCCGCTCTATGATAGACTTATTACCATATGCATATAAAGAGATGACAAAAAAAAAATAGTAATTACAATTTTGAAGGAAAGGGCCCACTTTCAAGTGTTAATCTAAAACTATGATATTTCGAACCTTTTTCTTTTTCAAGAGTGAGGTAGACAATTGCTTATACACACTGTTTTTCTTTCGGAATATAGTACAATATAGGAAAATATTAGATATTTTAAAGTACTTTTTTCTTTGTTTGTTGAATTTTGTGTAAGTCGTCACTAATTTTGAAATGACCAGCTAGTAAACATCACCCACCACCATCTGTCAAGCTACTCTTTATTATTGAATAGTGGAATTGACCATCACATTATAACACCCCAACGGCTGAAAGGACGAGCATGTTCGGTGACAGTGTTTGATTTCGTCACCCGCAAACTGTCAGTCGAGTGATTTAACCATCAGGCCATGCCATGCTCATTTAAAGTAAATATAGTAATAAAAGGTTTTTTTAAAATAATCCAGATTTATAATCCTATTTCTGATTGACCTAATTATTAAATGTCGTTTCTCCAAAGGTTATAGAATTTTTTGAAATGTTCTTACGATAAATTATCATTACTTTTATTTTTCAAGAATTTAAAATATTTTTCTCCTACTTCTGTACATATTGCACGTATGTTTGTTTTTTGCTGTATTTAGATATTTAGTGGGTTTGTTTGTTTGTAATTAAGCACAAAGCTACACAATGGGCTATCTGTGCTCTGCCCACCACGGGTATCAAAACCCGGATTCTAGCTTTGTAGCTCCGCAGACATACCGTTGTGCCACTGAGGGGTGGCATTTTAGTAGGATTCAAATATGTCTTCTCTCTTCATTTTCTAAAGTGGACTGGAAAATAAGCACTTTGCCAAATATGTATGATCATTATAGTGGAGGTAATTTTATAAAAAGTTGTGAATGAGTTTATGATAATCATCAGTTCAAATGTTTATTAAGTACATAAAGGTTTTTGAGAGAATTCGAAATGTTAAATCTTACAATAGTAGGTTAACTTTAAATAGTAAGAAAAATGCGTGACTGTTGAAAAGCGTAGAGCGTGTACGGTATAATGAGTAATTATATTTAAATTACTTTAGTGTTTTCAATCATCAACTGATTCCCAGAAGTAATGCAGAAACTTTAGCCTTATTATTATTTTTAATAAAGCCAGAATACTTAGATGAAGGCACTTGCAAAATTCGTAACCTGTTTTTTGGATTTTCTTTTAAAGAAATAAAATCTTACTAAAGTGTTTTCAAGAAATAACTCATGTCGTCCAAATTTGTTTCCAACATCTCCCATACTTTCATACAAATGTATCTATGTTCCTTAGAGCCCTGTCAAATGCTGTAAGTTTGAAAGTGAATAGACTTGGGTTAGCGGTACGTTTACAGAGTGTAGATAGCCGATTGTCGAGCTTTGCGCTTAAAACAA
Organism: Limulus polyphemus; assembly: GCF_000517525.1. Lineage (NCBI taxonomy): Eukaryota > Metazoa > Arthropoda > Merostomata > Xiphosura > Limulidae > Limulus > Limulus polyphemus. The sequence continues at coordinate 176,498 of NW_013666571.1, read as the reverse complement.
CAATAACGACAACTTTACGAATAACAATATAAAGCCTAGCATGGCCAGGTCACTCGACTGGAAATCTGTGAGTTGCGGGTTCGAATTCCCGTCCCACCAAATATGCTCTCTACTTTAGCCGTGGGAGCGTTATAAAGTTACGGTCAATTCCACTATTCGTTGATAAAAGAGTAGCCCAGTCTTTCACTGATAAATTAGAGACGGCTAGCGCAGATAGCCCTTGTGTAGCTTTGCGCGAAATTCATAACAAGCCAAACAATATAAGACTGAGCAGCCTGAAATTTGCGTGTCTTGGAAAATAGTAGCTTTATATGGCATTTGAAAAGTACCAGTCGTTTTCTACTTTGTCTAATCACAAATTCTGAAGATTTATTTTCTTGGTGGTAAGATGCTACATGTTACTCAGGAAGTCAATCATGTTTTGTTGATTCCAATCCGTATTCATATGCTATACAAACAGTTAAAATATATAGTATAAGACGTTATTCGATATGGGGTTTAGAACTTCTATTTTGCTGGACATTAAATTCTCATTAAGTTTATATTAAATACTATAGCAAATCGATGAAGCTTTTGTTATAGTTTACTTGAAGCATTAAATTTCAAGTTGGTAAAGGATTATAAATGTAGAGCTATACTAGGATCGTGGCCTGGCAACCTGAGGGTCGTGGGATCGAACCCATCATCGAACATGCTCGCTTTTTCTGCTGTGGGAGTGTTATAATACGATGGTCAATCCAACTACTTTTTGGTAAATATTAGCCCAAGAGTTATGGGTGGTGTTGACTAGTTAGTCTATTATTTTTAATTTAGTGACAGCTAGCGCAGATAGCCTATGATTAACTTTGCACGAAATTCAACAAACAAATATTAGTTTCGTCTTTATATAACATGACTAGTGTAAGAATGTATAAAAATGTATTTGTACGAATGTATGTGGTCGATTTTTGGAGGTGAACAAGTAAATGGGTGATTAAAAGTTTAAGAAGGTATTTTTGATGACAGGGAAGCTTTGAAAGTTTGCACCTTATTATATTCGAAGATAACTATAACAGAAGAAAACATGTTTTTAAGTTTTGGCGCTCATTCTTTCCAAAAAAGTAAAATAAAAATTAAAGACACGTAACTAAGTATTCGATATTCTAATAGAAGCACTTGTAGAGATAATGGATGAGTCTTTTGTGCTTATTTTGCACAAATAACCTGACTGTTAACAAATATTAAACCATTGTTACCAAGATACACTGTAGTTCTACAATTCATTACTTCGGTATTTAGTAATTTTTTCTGTTATAGAATGAATAGCAGAAGATAAGTTAGCGATGATCAAGTTGCTTTTTCTGTAGTCATTTTTTTTATTATAAAAGCATCTTTCGTAAGGGTAAGTCATAGCTATACCACGAGTTTTTTTGATCCATTGGCTTTTAAAAGAGAAACTATATAGCTGGAGCATTATACGTTTTTTTTGTTTTTTTGTATAGGCATAAATATTTGAAACTGAGTACCAGGCAGTTGAATTTCACACACTACTGTGACACAAGGTGGCAGTATGTAACCCGTTTCTTACAGTTTATAACTATTTCTTAAGAGGATTGATAATATTTGTTACATAGATTTCATCACTAGTAATATTAGTGCACTGTCGAGTGTCGATTTATGGCTTTGTAAATAAATGAACAAATAGAGTGGAAGTTAGGCACTAGAAATAGTCATAAACCAATGTATGAAGGAGTTAGAGAAGATTTAGTAAAGAGAAATCAATTAAATAAAAAACTGACTTATTGATGTAGGTGAAAAGAAGTGCAAAAAATGCTTACAAAAAAAGACATAAATGAACAAGAGTGGTTTGGATAAAATAACAAAGAAATGATATGTTACAAAACCACTGCCCCATTCCAACCTCAAATTTTGGATGCTTTCAAGTCACATGGATAAAAGTTAGGGAATCAATATAGTGAATCAGTATGTTTTTCTTTCTTTCTCAATTTTAGCATACATGTTCTGGTTGATCATGCGAAGATTACATTTTACTCTTTGCTACTGACAAAGAGAGCCCACATCCCAATCAATCTCTCTGGTTTGAACTCAAAGTGGATTTGTTAAATGCTCTACTAAAGATTGCATCGTGATATATATATATATATATAATGTGCTCGTTTTATCCAAGGTATCCTATCTGCGAGAAAAGTAAAAGAAAGAACGAGACAGGTATTCAAAAAATATAAAAATTTAAAGTTATGAAATTATTTCAAAAATGTTAATTTTCTAGTAGAAACTACTTTTCTTTTTCAAATTGATAAATTTATTTTTCTTGCAGATTTCAGTTTTGCAAATAATTCTAATGATTAAAATGTATGCGTGAAACGAATATGATGTTTCTCTTTAACTTTATAAAATGAAATAATCGAAATTGATAACGTTACCATCATAATGTGGCACACGTATGGTTTAATCTCTTAGGCATTACCCTATTATCCATTTCTACTTGTTTAACTTCCGCATCTGAAAACCGAAACTGAACATATAACGCTGATTGCAGCATCATGTTTGATGTATTAAACAACGCCCTAGACTTACTACAATTTCTCATATAAGAAAAATTGAAAAACTAGCTTTATACCTCGTAATCTCTAATTGATTAGTAACTTGTTTTTGAAGGTATAAACAAAATTTGAATTCACCTTAAAAACGTTAAATTGATAGATTCAAGAGAAAGTCTGGCTAGCTTTATGCCATAAAAACAAATACAAATCTACCTCGGAAATGTATTTTGAATTTGAACCCATTATATTGAGAAATTTTTGTAAAAGTAACTTAATAAATATTTTATTAGTTAGATATTTAATTACATTTGCAATTTGTAACATAAAATTTCACATACTAGAAATTAACAAAAATACTTAAATTACTTGACTATTAAACAACAGTAAAATAATCATTATTTACTTTCCATTTACTAAAAAGTAGATGAACATTACTCAAATGAAACATTCAACAAACGTTCTTTCGTAAATGTAATGTTATTTATTCTATCATAAATAGTTTGGAATGTAAAACTGAACAACAAGTTATTAATCATTTCAAAGAATTTTTGAAGTATAATTTCTATGTAACTAACATTTCCCAGCAGGCATTTAAATGACAAAATATTTATTCAAATAACTAATTACGATGGAGTGCTCATTGTAAGGTATACAATGGATAAATACAGACTTGAATATTTTATATGAATAACAAATCAGCAAATCACGTGAAAACCACAAACGATATTAAGTCGCAGTGGAACGACACCTATCAGAATTACATTTTGACATCGTTTGGCTTTTGGTAGGTAGTATTATGTCACCGAAAATTAATCCATTTCTGGCATAAAATATCCATACACTTATATCACAAAGATATTTTTCGGATTGGGAATATCCTACATAAAAGTATTGAAAAACAAAATAATTTGGATTAACTCGGGGTACTAGCACCATCCATATAGAGACCTATAACAAGTCATCTCGCAGTCGTGGTAAGCAAAGTGCGACGTCTTTTAACATAAACACAGCATTCACTGGGAAAAGTTGTTGAAGTGTCCTGAGTAACAGTACGCAACACTAACCAAGAAGGAACTTCGTTTGTAAAAGAAGTTAACAGGGTATGGATTCCTCAAGATAAGGCTTCCAGTTAACTCTTCCGTTCAACCGTTGCATTCATCAAACAGTCAGAGAATGAAATGGGTATTCATTTTATTAAATACGAAGACATACTAGTTATGTTGCCGGACACATTGCTTATAGATTTCTGTGCGATCAGACTGTTGGAACGGGCGCTTGGAAACCGTCGTCTTCGGACACTAGATGGATTGTAGAAATCCAGCATGGAGCCTTTTTAATGGAAACTACACAACAGAGCTATCGTCAAGATGCACGGTTGCCAGAGAGAGCTGGCAAGCTGTATTTACATGGACTGTGATGACGTGATAAGGCTCCAAAAATCGTTATTATATAATGTACTCAACCCACTGTACTTGCTAAACGAAACAAAAACTTATATTACTGAATGAATAATAATGTGCTGCCAAAATAATATGTCCTCTAGTGTTAATAACACAACCTAATACTTACTAGTGAGTGTCTAATCTATTTATCAGGATTGTACTCGCGGAAGTAAAAAATACTTCGCCTAATGCGTAAAGAAAAGTATATATAAATACCGATTGAATGTGTCAATTGCTATTTTTGATTGGCTGTTTTCAACACAAAACTTAATGTCGAAAGAATAGATAAAAGCTTAAGGTAAAAAGTACGAATGTGCACACTGACACCTTAGACAATCCTAGTAAGTAAACACACATTATTTATATGATTTGTTACGTTTCCAAAGACTGGCGTTTGGAAAACCTATGGCTTCTACATGAGCTATGTATTTAACACTTTTTGAATCAGTATTATCATATTTTGTCCGAAAGTACCTTAACTGTTGCGTTAACCTCATATGTGAGTCAAATCTATGGCAGTAGTAACATTTATATGACGAGACGTTTCTTATGTCAAATATTTAATTTGAAAGACAAAACATATAAGCAAATTTAATTTCAGCAAACACTGAAAATAGCTTATTAATACTTCCATGGGTGAGAGATCACTAAATAATTACCTGAAAATAACCAAAAGATAGTTTGTTTTTTTCTTACAACCAGAAATCACATGTTTAGAAGATTATGACAAAATTCTGCTATAATAAAAGGAAAAAAAAGTATAATTAACAAAAACCTTAATACATAAAAATACAGTTTTAAAATGTAAAATCAACTGCTTTAATCTAGAAGCGGTACTGTAACTTGTTTCCAATTATAGTTTTTCCAGAGGAGCAACAGAAAAAATAAAACTGTTTGGCTGTGTTGATTTGACAAAGTATTAGGTTTTAAAGAAATCATAGATTAAATGATTTATTTTTTAGGATAAATAAAATACCACGGATGAGCTTAATATTTGAAAAATAAAATCGGGATTCAATTTTTCTACTCCAATTACCAAATTAATAAAACACCTAAACTTCATTTATATGTTATAGTAACAGCTTACAAATCAAACCTTCGTCATCAAAATATACTTGTTGCCTATTCTTGCGATTAATATCTGCTGATAGGGCCACAACAACACCTCGCCAACGGAAGGTGTTGTTGCAGTTACTTGTAGCAGGTTGGTTTTTCCGGGGTGGAGTTGCTAGCCCCGCGCCCAACCCTCCCCCTTTTCATCCTGGAGTTTGGACCAGGCAAAGGCGGGGGTTGGCAGATTTGGTGTGACGGGGATTCGAACCCGCGACTTTCAGATTACGAGTCGAGCGCTCTAACCGCCCTAATTGTCATTAATCAAATATAATTTTATTGATGAAGTATACATTATACTAAGTGAGTCTGAAACATCTTATTACCATCAAAACGTTTGACGGCAACGTTCAGTATATTTCATAATATCAGGATGTGAGACTGCAGACTGCGAAGCGCTTGATAAACTCTAATTTACTTATTCAGTGAAAATCGAAATGATTTTTGCTTACAGGTCATCAAAATGCTGTTCATCGTGGTTGCTTTGTTCACCATATGTTGGTTACCATTCCAAACGTACAATATTTTACAAGAAGTGTACCCAACAATCAATACGTAAGTATGCATAAGTTTAAGCTTATGAGACTAAGTAATTATCGAGTTTCATAGTTGGTTATATTTTGCATATTGGAAGTTTTACTTGAATTTGATACCATAAGAATAAGTAGGTGTTAATTGAATTAATGTTGTTTTCTCTCATTAGGTGTATAAATTCATATATTTTTTTCTATTTTTCGCATTAATCATTTATTCTTTTACACAACACAATAAATCTACTTCTCAACTCAAAAGTAAACGTAATGAAGCTGTGCATGTAAATATCGTTAGATTGTGCTAATAAGACTACAACGATTTTGTCTCCCACCATTCATTTACTTCGATAGAAGTGTCATTTTACGCCTGCATTTGTGCTAGTGCATACAATATGGAAGTGCAATGTTTTTCTCACAATGACTATTGTGCGAGTGCTTACTGTAGTTTTCTAATATAATTTTAATAACTTAGTATGTTAAAACGACAAAATCTACAGAAAAAAAATGTATTCTGGAGAATGAATTATTGTTTGCTGATAAACTGTCCCCTTTTGGTAAATGCTGCTGGTATTAATAGCTTTAAGGTTTTATCTAACGTATTATTGACTAAAGCTAATTACATCACCTGTACACCAAATGATAATTTTCAAAACGTTTTTGCTTTCTCTCTTTTTACTATTAATGCTTAATAATAGGTAAGCAAACAACGATTTGTAAGCATAAGGAAGAGTTTGCCTACATATTATTATATTACCATAACGTGCTTCCTTACTCAAGAACTCTTAAATTCTACCGATTTCGGCCCCCAGTGGCACAGCGGTATGTCTGCGGACTTTCAACGCTAGAATCCGGGTTTCGATACCCGTGGTGGGCAAAGCACAGATAGCCCATTGTGTAGCTTTGTGCTTAATTACAAACAAATCTACAGATTTTATAGATTTGATTAATATGTCTACTTGTTTAAGAATACTCTTCTTGTTTCAACATTTCAGCGTTCTGTGCCTGAAATTCGAACCCTTGGTATTATTAAAAAAAAACTTTCTCACGACAGTTTTTTTTTCTGACTCATATATCTTAAATCATTTTTAAAACCCTTTAAGCGAAACCTCGTTATTGAAGATCAATGAAAATATATTTTATATTTCCCCTGTGACTTTATGGTATTGGCTGTTACAATGAGTGGATTTGTACCTCATTCAAACTTTCAAAAACAAGTATTAATTATGAACTTTTCAGTCTTCAACGTAAATTAACTGTAAAAATATCGCTAACTTTAATTACATTAATATCATTATATTGTCCCGTGCTTCCAAGAGAAGCTTGTATGCTTCATTTAATTAATTTATACTTGTTTTATATTTCTATATCTTTATATTATGCTTTAATAAATGGCGTGAATTTCCCATAGATTTGTTTTCCAAAAGACCGTTAAACAAATTATCAAAATATGTTTCAGAAGCTCTTTTTTTACTTAAAACTTATTTCATTCCTACAGGTATAAGTATATCAACGTCATCTGGTTTTGTTGTCATTGGCTGGCCATGAGCAACTCTTGTTATAACCCATTTGTGTACGCCATCTACAATGTAAGTTACTAAGCTGAGTAGGCTTATGAATTCGAAAAAAATCAGAACGTTTGTGTGATAAACTCCTTGTAGTTAAGAAATCTTTGTAAATGCAGTTACAGTAATGAATGTCATCATTTCATCCCATTTTTTTTGTGGTTGATATTAAGAGATATATGTGTAAGATGCGCGACAGAGTGAAATAAGGAATTGCCTTTGTAAATAAGTTCGCTCATAAGATTACAAATTATATATCCAGTGTTAACAGTCGTAATACCAAGAAATAAAAAATAAAAATATTTTATAATCTGAGATAGACATCTATAATCCATCTGATAATTTCATTAGTCAAATAATTTGACATAGTGAATAACGTTTCTATACAATTTCAGACTATGTGTATGTAATATTTCTGTGTAGTGGCGTAACGTCTAGTATTAAATGAAGTATGATTTTAAAAATAATCTACCGAAAATTGATTATTGGATTTACAAAAATATTGTTTTCTAAAATCATGCATACAGTTAATTTATTGTAACATAAAATATTTTTATATGCGTGTTTTGTTATAGCAAAGCCACATCGGGCTATATGCCGAGTCCACAGACGGGAATCTAACCCCTGGTTTTAGCGCTGTAAATCCGAAGACTTACCGCTGTCCCACCGGGGGATTTTTTTATGTGTAGCTTAACGTTTTTAGTTTTAATTCCAAAATAAAATTGAATAAAAATATCGTATTAAAATCATGTTAACGAACAAGTAGATGGGGCTCTTTTGTTTATATAATATGACATTGCTCGAAATTATATATAGCAGATTGTAAATAAACATTATAAAATTTTAAATGTTAGTGTAAAATTAATTTATTCGTTTGTATAAGCATTAATTGTGTATGTTTTTTGTGTGTAGGTTACAATAGATAACATATAGAAAGTGCCATTATATTTAATCAGTTTGAGTCTGAGAAGTAATCCAGCTTTTTAAGAAGTTGTATTCATTTCTGTAGATTGCTCTGTAACTTAATGTGTGATGGTGTTTCTTGGGTCACGGCAATAATATACTTTCCATGTAGGGAGATATTACGTGTGTTTTCAGAAATTTTACATTGTATAAAAATATATTATAGATGCACATATGTAATGGAACATAAGTAATGCCTGTGTACTACTTAAGTGTCAATAAATATAAGTGATATATTTCGTGAAATACTTTTATTTTTATCTTATGCATCATTCAAATTTATATATGTTCTAGTCCATTTTCCGTCTTGTTACAGGAGAGATTCAACACAGAGTTCAGGAATCGTTTCACATATTGTACGAAACTGTTGCGAAGGCAGCAGAAGGAACAGAAGGAATTGGATCATTCTCTCTCCTCCAGATATGGGTAACAAAGAGCTGAGAGTCAATCTTAAAGATCAGTTAGAAGACTCCTGTGTTTTCATACGTGGTACAGATAAATCGTAGTAATTTTATTAGGACATGGCCAGCAAAAAGAGTTATTTTTGAATAAGAAATTAATCCATCTTAATCGAGCAGGATTTCTGAGGTAAATTATTCTTAACGAATGTTGTTCGTAATTTTGTTGTCTTGATAAATATATTTTTACCACTTGCCTGTAGATATTGTATAAGCATTCTAAAATCTTCAACTGAACAAGAACTTATATATTCATTGGTTGATAAATTAACTAACTGATATACAGACCAATATCGTTTTCTAACATAATAGTGTCGCAATACTTCTGAGGTCTTTAATTTTCTAAAATACATAAAGACACCCTTTAGTTCAAGCAAGATACGTGGAACTTTCTGTGGATGGAGATAGGGAATACAATTAGCTATATTAGGATTAATGTTTCTAAGAAACATATTTTACGTAAGATTTTGATATTTCATCCTAATGTTTAAGGTATGACTATTTCTGCCAATGTTAAAGCGTTAATTCGCTCATGATGTCTGTTTTTTCTGAAGTTCTACTAAAGGCAACAATGATATGTTGCCGGCCGTTAGAGGGATGGAAATACAGACACTCAGTCAATTTCATTTAGTAGCTAATATAAATACAGATATTACTTACATAGTTCTACAGTTTTACTAAATTTTATTTAAAGGGAGATAGCTACTAAGAAGAAACTGAAATTATTAGTTCATTTTACTATAATTGTATCGAAATAAATAGTGTTAACATCGAAAGGTGTCGAAGATTTATAACCATAGTTGTTCTTAAAACTTTCAAATATTCATACAACAAAAACTGTAAAATATTTCAATGATTTATGAATATGTAATTTCCTTTAAATCTAAACCCAAAATGTTTCTTTCTTAACTTATTCATCCTTCCTTTTACATATATATATATATAATAAAAGTGAACTACCCTTTATCACAATATCTTTGTTACTTGATACTAATTATTGCTATTAGTTTTGTTACACAAACAAATTTTTGACTATCCTTACTCGAAACTGCTATTTGCGCATGTATATGATTAGATTACCTTCTGCTCACATGTACCTAAATTATGTGTATATATATATGTAAGTATAAATGTACGAATATATACATGGGTATTATAGCACACCCACACGTATATATAAATGCATGAATATATATATACACAGATATTTCCAGCATGAATATATCAATATGTGCATAAGTATGTGTTTGTCTATGAGTACAGACTGTTTATGTAAGTTTATATACATATATTTATATGTTCGGTTTGCTTTATTCTTTATTAATTGCTGACAAATATACAGAATATATTGTGTGCAAGATAAGTATGATTGTTTTTCTCATGTTTCGAATAATAAATAAAGGATTAGTGTTTTAAAATGATCAGTGATTTCAGATTTATTTATACATTAGAACAAAACAAAATAATTTTATTACTAACGTTATAACCTTCCATTTCCACTGCACTGTTTAAAATAAAATTCTTGTTTCATTTTGAATTTAAGCCCCATTCACCTCTACTGTTTTAAAAAAACATTTTATTCTTAATTCGAAAAATGTAAATGACGTGAAATGTAAAAGAAAAGTGCTTGTTTGTTCCCCAATGGAACAGCGGTAAGTTTACGGATTAATAACACTAAAATCCGGGTTTGATTCTCTGCGGTGGACACAGCAGATAGCCCAGTGTAGTTTTTCTCTAAAACAAATAAGCAAATAACCTATTTTTATAAAATTTCTTTACTCAAAAGCCTAAGACAGAAATTACTTACGAATTTTGATGTAATAAAACTAACAAGAACAATCATAGAGATTGCATACTCTTGCTCCGCCCAAATTTTAGGATTTTTGGTTTCAATTGTGGGCCTGAAATTCGATCCTAATCCGATCACTTTTTACACAGTTATTATTAACAATCTGAGAAAATACCCTACATCTCTATTGCAAAAGTGTTTCAAAGTGATCCATAATCCGAATTCAGACCATTTTTTTTGGGGGGGGGGACAATCCTATCGGAACAAACTTTTCTTTTGAAAAACTTGCACGTCAATTGGTTTATTATTTTTCCAGATACGCGCGCGGACATACATGCAAACGGATCCAAATGCAATACCCTCCCCCCTCCAGAGGGGGAGGGGCGAGGGTAAAAATGTAAAATGTCATGGGGATTGCAAAATTTATGTGCCTGTGACAGAAATAAAGACTCTTAGTGAATAGTATTACAGGAAACAAAGTTGTAATGTGACTTAGCTTAAGTTTCCGCCTCTCTATGTCCGTATCATTGACATAATGGGTCCGAACATACATGAAAAAAAAAGAGGATAAGGATACACCTGTTGGACAAATTTACATACTAAAAATTTCAAGTTGTTAATACTAGAGTGAGAACTATCACTTTTATTGACATTGTATATGATGAAGCTACTTACAAGTAATCGGTGGCTTAAGGAAAGATTAAAATGATCAACACTTCTAAATAAAAACGAATATCGCAAACTTGCGGACATGCAATCATCATCTTCCCTCTAATGCGCACATGAAAGACTAAAACTCCCGTAAAACACCTATTTCCCATTTCGTACATGAACGTTAAGTAAATGGACTCTATATGGAAATTGTCCTTAATATCATGTATTAAGGACAACTTAGTTTGCAGCATAATTACGTGTGATAATAGATGTCTGTCTAACATTTGTCTTTAAATTACACATAACGAAGATGATTTTCAATTAAATAAGCTGTCAGAAATCTTCATTTTCTTTATGTATGTATATACATATAATTCCCAGTCATGTTCTATGAAATACACTCTATAATAGCATCAGTCAAATTCATGTTCATTTTATCGTTTTTTTAGTGTGATGTATGGTGCAAATGAAGAAACTGTTATGATACTGTATAATTGTAGATTGTTAATTCCTTGCTGAAGTCAAAGTGTTTTAAACTGATGAAGCTTCATAGCATATAGAACACTGTTTGGGTATTCACTAACTCTGAAGTCAGTGCACTTTATCTTATAAGGCTTGGCGCTTAATAACTCATTGACTCACAAGTCAAATCCAAATATTATAATATGATATTTGCGAATAAAAGACAGATTTAGACGACTGATGTCGGTCGATAATACTATGTTTTATAAGTTATTCTTAATTTTCAATAAACTATATGTAAATTAAGAACGTATTTTAGTCTCTGATTCAATGGTATACTCATACTAAAGGAAACTACAAATTGAGAAGAAAGGCACGAAGCTAATTAATAAAAGGCACACTTTACTTTACCAAGCTTTATTTAAGCAACTGTAGAAATACCGATCAAAATTATTTTACTACAACTTAAGATATGCACAAAACTTTCAAATACACTATTATGCTGTATTATTGGACTAAAATTGTTCTAAAAGATGCTAACAGTCGTCGAAATAACTTAGACTATTTAAGAGCAAGTATAATTTATGAACAAAATATTAAATATTGCTCGTATTTTCTGTAGGAATACACATACTTCTACTGATATAAATAAACTATAATTTGAAATGTGTAATTAACTAAGTATAGTCGTGTTTAAATATAATAAATTAATTCATTATAAAATAAAGGATCTGAAATGGCCTGGTGATTAAAGCGTTCGAGTCACAATCTGAGGGTGAAGGGTTAAGATCCCTGTGACACTTTCAGCTGTGGGAACATTATAATGTAACGGTCAATCCCACTATTAGTTGGTAACAGAGTAACCCCAGAGTTGGCGGTGGGTGATGTTGACTAACAGCTTTCCCTCTAATCTATCACTGCTAAATTAGGGACGGCTAGCGCAGATAGCCGTCGTGTATCTGTGCACGAAATAAAAAATAACCATTATTTTAAAAATGCATCTAATGTTGTTAACTTTCAAAAATACCATGTATAACGTACACGAGTCTTTCTTGAAATATTTAAAAAATTTATTTCTAAGATATCGTCATTTTTAAAACTAATATCAAGAGATGGTGATGAGGGCATAGGAAAAACGTTACTGACAGGATTAAATGAAGAAGGGCTTTATGGCACAAAGCTGCATAATAGGCAGGAAGTTTGTGCCGCACCACCTGCATGGATAGAGCAGCTTAATTCGAAATATACGACAAGTTGTGTAAAAATCGTTTGAATGCTAAATAACCACTCAAATTTGCATGTAATTGAAACAAAGTACTGTTTGCTTTTTGTCTTTTTTTGTCTGACATTTTGAGAACAATCCTAAATAAAGTGGATTTACCGTCAACATCACCCACCTCCAATTCTGGGGTTACTCTTTTACTAACTAATAGTAAGATTGACCAAATACATTATAACGTCCCCACGGCTGAAAGAGTGAGCATGTTCAATGTGACAGGGATCTGAATTCTTGACCCTCAGATTGCGAGCCAAGCGCTTTAATCACTTTTTTTTTCAAAGAGACAAGCAGTGCTTCAAATTGTTTATCATAACAAAATTCCCAGGAAATTAGCAGAGCGATATTTTCAGTTAAAAAAATTATTGTAGCTGTAGCATATAAAAGGAAAGGTCGTTCAAAGTTGGAGAGTGCTGTTTGATGTGGAGGGTTTCTTTGATCAATAATTCCAGGTCAGTATTAGACTAAAAAATGTATAATTTAAATGAAGACTGCATATTGTTCAGAGTTGGAGAGTGCTGTTTGATGTGGAGGGTTTCTTTGATCAATAATTCCAGGTCAGTATTAGACTAAAAAATGTATAATTTAAATGAAGACTGCATGTTGTTCAGAGTTGGAGAGTGCTGTTTGATGTGGAGGGTTTCTTTGATCAATAATTCCAGGTCAGTATTAGACTAAAAAATGTATAATTTAAATGAAGACTGCATGTTGTTTAGAGTTGGAGAGTGCTGTTTGATGTGGAGGGTTTCTTTGATCAATAATTCCAGGTCAGTATTAGACTAAAAAATGTATAATTTAAATGAAGACTGCATGTTGTTTAGAGTTGGAGAGTGCTGTT